>NC_043966.1:48598146-48755646 GCF_902148855.1 Sphaeramia orbicularis
CCAAAGCCCAAAGCCTGGAGCCAAGAGCCTTTACCGCGGAGCAATGAGCCTTGAGCAGGGAGATCGGAATCTGAAGCCTGGAGACAGGAGGCTTGAGCCCTAAGCCCGGAGCCTGGAACTAAACCCTAGCCCGGATTCTTGAAACCAGAGAATGGAGCGCAGAGCCTGGATCCCGGAGCCTGGAGCTGGAGCCCTTGAGCCTTCAAAATGGAGCCCGGAGGAAAAAACTGACCCTGATCCCAGAGCCTTGAGCCCAGAGCCTCGAACTGACCCAGATCCCGGATCCTGGAGTTTGTCTGGAACCTTGAGCCTGATGCACGGAACCTGGTGCCTGGAACCCGGAGTCTTGAGCCCGGAGCCTGGAACTGACCCAGAGCCTGAAGCCTGGTACCTGGAAAATGGAACTGCCCCAAAGCCCAAAGCCTGGAGCCCGGAGAAGCCTGGAGAAAGGAGGCTTGAGCCCTGAGCCCGGAACCTGGAACTTAACCCTAGCCGGATACTTGAAACCGGGGAATGGAGCGCAGAGCCGCCTGGAGCTGGAGCTGGAGCCTGGAGCCTGGAGCCTGGAGCCTGGACTGGACCAAGGAGCCTGGAGCTGGAGCCTGGAGCGTTGAGCCTGGAGCCTGCAACCTGGAACCCTTACTGACCCCAAGCCCAGAGCATGGAGCATGGAGCCTGGAGCCTGGAGTTTGGAGCCTGGAGCCCTTAACTGACCCAAAGCCCGGAGCATGGAGCCTTGAGCTTGTAGCCTTGAGCCTGGAGCCCCAAACCTGGATCCCAAAGCCTGGAACTGACACTGAGCCTGGAGCCTGGAGCCTGGAACCCAGAACCCACAGTCTGGAAATTACCCTGAGCAAGGAACCCAGAGTCTCAACCTGGTGTTTGGGGCAAGGAGCCTGGAGCCCGATGCGTGGTGCCTGAAACTGACCCTGAGCCAAGAGGCTTGAGCCTGGAGCCCGGAACATGGAACTGACCCCAAGCCGGGAGCCCTGTGCCTGGAACATGGAGCCTGAAGCGCGGAGCATGGATCCATTAGCCTGGAAACTTAAACTGATACCGAGCCTGGAGTCAGGATCCTGGAACTGACCCAAAGTGCGCAGCCTGGAACCTGGATTCTGAAGCCTGGAGCGTGGAAATGACCCGTTCTCATAACCTGGAGGCCAGGGTTGAAACCCTGGCAATGAACTTACCTTAACCCCAAGCATTAAGCCCGGAGCCAAAAGGCCAGAGCATGGAATAAACCCCAAACCCGAAACCTGGGTCCTGGAGACCGGAGTCGGGAACTGATTGCGAGCCCAGAGCCTGGAGCGTTGATATTGGAACCAGGAGCCCTTAGCCATGAGCCTGGAGCCAAGAGCCTGGAAGAAGACCCAGAGCCCAAAGCCTGGAGCCCGAAGACCGGAGCCCGGAGCCCGGAGCATGGAACAGAAACAAAGCCCGGAGCCCAGGGCCTTGAACCAGGAGCCAGGAGTGCGGAGCCTAGATCCTTTAGCCCGGAGCCTGGAACTGATCCCGAGCCCATAGTCTTGAGCCGGTAGCCTGGAGCAAAGAGTCCTCAACTGAACAAGAAACTGGAGCCTTCAGCCTTGAGCCTGGAGCTTGGAGCAGTGAGCCTGGAGCTGGAGCCATGAGCCGTGAGCCGTGAGCCGTGAGCCGTGAGCCGGAGCCGGAGCCTGGAGCCTTGAGCCGTGAGTTTGGAGCTGGAGCCTTTAGCCTGGAGCCGTGAGCCTGGAGCCCTGAGCTTGGAGCCTGGAGCCTTGTGCACAGAATCAAGAGCCCAGACGTTAAAGACTGGAGCCCAGAACCAAGATACTCGAAGTGACCCCGAGCCCGGAGGAAAGAACCCGGAGCCTTGAACTGACCATGAACATTTATCCTTGATCCCTGAGCCTGGAGCCAAAACCCTGGAACTTACCCCAAACCTGGAGCCCGTAGCATGGAGCCGTGAGCACGGAGCCTTGCGCATAGAGCCTGGAACTGACCAAAAGTCCGGACCTTGGAGCCCAGAGCCAAGAAATGACCCTGAGCCTGGAGCCCTGAGCTGAAGCGTGGAGCGCAGAGCCTCGAACTGACCCCGAGCACAGAACCTTGAGCTCGGAACTTGGGGTCCGGAGCATGGATCCATGAGCCTGGAGCCGTGACCCTGGAGTTTATGAACCCAAAGCCTTGAACTGACCCCAAGTAAAGAGCCTGGATCCTGGAGTCTTGAGCCAGGAGCCTGGAGCATGAAGCCTGCAACACGGAGCCTTGAGCCCATAGCCCGCAGCCTGGAGCCTGGAGAGCAAAGCCTGGTGAGTGAAGCCTGGAGAGCGGAGCCTTGAGCCTTGAGCTTGGAACTGACCTCGAGCCCAGAGCCAAGAGCTTGAACCATGCAGACTTGACCATGGAATCCTGAGCCTGGAGCCAAGAGCGTGGAACTGACCCTAAGCCTTGAGCTTGGAGGCTTGAGCCCGGAGCAAGGAACTTACCCCGAGCCTGGAGCCTTGAGCTTTGAGCCTTAAGCCTGGAGCCTGGTACGCGTAGCAACGAGCGTGGAAAATTGAGCAATTAGCCTGGAACTAACCCCAAGCCTGAAATGTGGAGCCTAAAAGCTGGAGACCGGAACTTGGAACTTACCCCATGCCAGCCGGAGCCTGGAGCCTGGAGCCTGGAGCCTGGAGCCTGGAGCCTGGAGCCTGGAGCCTGGAGCCTTGAGCGGGAGCCCAGAGCTTGGAACTGACACTGAGCCCGGAGCCTGAAGCATGGAGCTTGAGCCTTGAACTTACCCCGAGCATGGAGCCTTTAGCCTGGATCCCAGAGCTTGAAACAATGATCCTGGAGACGGAGCCTGGTGCCTGGAGCATGGATCCTGGAGTCTGGAGTCTTGAGCCTTGACCCCGGAGCATGGAGCCCGGAGCCTGGAACTGACCCCGAGCCTGGAGCCTGGAGCTTGGAGCCAAGAGCTTGAAGCATAGCGCCTCTTGCCTGGATCCCAGAGCCTAGAGCCAGGTGACTTAAGCCTGGAATTGACCCTGAGCCTTCAGCTTGGAGCCTTTATCCTGGAGCATGGAACTCACTCTGAGCCTGGAGCCTTGAGCTTGGAGACTTAAGCCTGGAGCCTTGAGCCTGGAACGCGTAGCAACGAACCTGGACTATGGAGCCTGAAGCCTGGAACTTACCTCGAGCCTGAAAAGTGGAGCCTAAAACCTGGAGACTAGATTTTGGAACTGACCCATCAAGAGCCTGGAGCCCAGAGCCTGGAGCCTGGAACTGACACTGAGCCCGTAGCCTGTAGCCCAGAGACTGAAGCATGGAGCCTGGAACTGACCCCGAGCATGGAGTCTATAGCCTGGAGCCCATAGCAATGAAGCATAGCCTTGAGCCTGGAGTCTAGAGCCTGGTGACTGGAGCCATGAACTGACCCTGATTTTGAGCCTGGAGTCTTGAGCCTGGAGAATGGAACTGACCCCGAGGCTGGATCCTGGAGACCGGAGCCTTAAGCCTGGAGCATGGTGTCATTAGCCTGAAACGCGTAGTCACGAACCTGGAGCATAGAACCTTTATCCTGAAACTGTGCCCAAAATATGGAGCCTAAAACCTTGAGCCCGGAGCCACGAACATACTCCGAGCCCAAAGCCTAGATCCCGGAGTAAGGAACGCGGAGCCTGGGGCCTGGAGCCTTGAGCTTGGAGCCTGCAAACTGGAGCCCGGAGCAACAAACTGACCCTGATCCCTGAGCCTTTAGCCCAGAGCATCGAACTGATCCCGATCCCCGATCCTGGAGCATGGTGTCTGGAACTTGGAGCCTGGTGCACGGAACCTGGAGCCTGGAGCATGGAGCCTAAAGACCGGAGCCTGGAACTGACCAGAGCCTGAAGCCTGGAGCCTGGATCCTGGTACCCTGAGAATGGAACTGCCCAAAGCCCAAAGCCTGGAGCCAAGAGCCTTTACCGCGGAGCCATGAGCCTTGAGCAGGGAGCCCGGAATCTGAAGCTTGGAGACAGGAGGCTGTCGCCCTGAGCCCGGAGCCTGGAACGAAACCCTAGCCCGGATTCTTGAAACCGGAGAATGGAGCGCAGAGCCTTGATCCCGGAGCCTGGAGCCTTGAGCCTAGAGCCTGGAGCCTGGAGCCTTCAAAATAGAACTCGGAGAAACAAACTGACCCTGATCCCAGAGACTTGAGCCAGAACCTCGAACTCACCCAGATCCCGGATCCTGGAGCTCGATGTCTGGAACCTGGAGCCTGGTGCACGGAACCTGGAGCCTGGAGCCCGGAGTCTTCAGCCTGGAGCCTTGAACTGACCCAGAGCCTGAAGCCTGGTACCCTGAGAATGGAACTGCCCCAACGCCCAAAGCCTGGAGCCCGGAGCCTTGACCGCAGAGCCATGAGCCTTAAGCAGGGAGCCTGGAATCTAAAGCCTGGAGACAGGAGGCTTGAGCCCTGAGCCCGGAGCCTGGAACTTAACCCTAGCCCGGATTCTTGAAAACAGGGAATGGAGCGCAGAGCCTGGATACCTGAGCCTGGAGCCTGGAGCCTGGAGCCTGGAGCCTGGAGCCTTGAGCCTGGAGCCTGTAGTCTGGAGCCTGGAACCTGGAGCCCTTAATTGACCCAAAGCCCGGAGCATGGAGCATGGAGCCTGGAGCCTGGAGCCCTTAACTGACCCATAGCCCGGAGCATGGAGCATGGAGCATGGAGCTTGGAGCCTTGAGCCTGGAGCCCCTAACCTGGAGCCCAAAGCCTGGAACTGACACCGAGCCTGGAGCCTTGAGCCTGGAGCCTGGAACCCAGAGCCCACAGCCTGGAAATTACCCTGAGCAAGGAACCTGTAGCCTTGACCTAGTGTTTGGGGCAAGGAGCCTGGAGCCTGTGGCCCAATGCGCTGTGCCTGAAACTGACCCCGAGCCTAGAGGCTTGAGCCTGGAGCCCGGAGCATGGAACTGACCCCAAGCCCGGAGCCCTGTGCCTGGAACATGGAGCCTGAAGCGCGGAGCCTGGATCCTTTAACCTGGAGCCTTAAACTGATACCGGCCTGGAGTCTGGAGCCTGGAACTGACCCAAAGTGCGCAGCCTGTATCCTGGATTCTGAAGCCCGGAGCGTGGAAATAACCTCGTTCTCAGAACCGGAGGCCAGGGTTGAAACCCCGGCATGGAACTTACCCTGAACCCGAAGCCTGGAGCCTGGAGCCTGGAGCCCGGAGCCCGGAGCCCGGAACCCGGAGACTGGAGTTTTTGTTTGGAGCCTTGAACCTAGAACCGAGAGCCTGGAAGAAGACCCCTAGCCCAAAGCCTGGAGCCCGGACCCTGAAACAAAACCCCATGCCTGGAGTCTGGAGCCCTGGGTGTGGAACCTCAAGCATAGAACTTACCCCGAGCCAGAAGCCTGGCGCCTGACAGGCGGGAGACCGGAACTTGGAACTGACTCCATGCCCGGAGCCTGGAGCCTGGAGCCTGGAGCCTGGAGCCTGGAGCCTGGAGCCTGGAGCCGAGCCTTGAGCCTTCAGCCTTGAGCTTTGAGCCTTGAGCCATGAGCCTGGAGTCTGGAGCCTGAGGCCCCAAACTTGGACCCTGGAGCCTTGAACTGAACCGGAGACAGGAGCCTGGAGACTGAAGCATGGAAATGACCCCGAATCCGGAGCACGGTTACTGAATCAATGAGCTTGGAGCCTGGAACCTTGAACCTGCAGCCCACAGCCTTGAACTGATGCCGAACGCTGACCCAACAGCCCGGAGCCTTGAACTGAGATGAGTGGAGCCTGGAGCCCGGAGCCTGGCCCGGAGCCTGGAGCCCGGAGCCTGGAGCCGGAGCCCGGAGCCGGAGCCTGGAGCCTGGAGCCTGGAACTTACCCCGAACCTTAATCCATGAGCCTGGAGGCCGGAGCCTTAAACTGATCACGAGCCCATAGCCTGGAGCGCGGAGTCTGGAGATTGGAGCCTGGAAACTGAAGCCTGGAGTCTGGAGCCTGGAAGAAGACCCTTAGCCCAAAGCCTGGAGCCCGGAGCCTGGAGAAAGGAACCTCGAGACTGGAACTGAACCGAGCCCGGAGCCCGGAGCCCGGAGCCCGGAGCCCGGAGCCGGAGCTGACCCTTAGCCCAGAGCCTGGATCCTTGATTGCAGAGCCTTGAGCCCAGAGCTTCGAGCTTGGAACTGACCCTGGAACCTGGGGCCTGGAACCCGGAGCCCTAAACTGATCCCGAACCCGGAGCCATGAGCTTTGAGCCGGAAGCTTTGAGCCGGGAGAATGGAGCCTGGAGACTTAAATTAACCCCGTGCCCGGAGACTTGAGCCCAGGGCGTGGAACCCAGAGCCTGGAACTTACCCCAATCCCGAAGCCTGGATCCTGAAGCCTTGATCCCGAAACTTTGAAACTAACCCATGCCCGGAGCCTTGAGCCTTGAGCCTGGAGCCTGGAGCATGGAGAATGTAGCCTTGAGCATGGAACTTGAAGCTTGGAGCCTGGAGCCTGGAGCCCTGAGCCTGGAGCCCGGCGCCTGGAACTGAAACTGAGCCCGGAGCTCTGAGCCCAGAACCAGGAGCCTGGAGCCCGGAGCCTAGAACTGACCACACGTCCGGACTTGGAGTCCGGAGCCTAGAAATTTCCCCGTGCCTTGAGCCTTTAGATCGGAGCCTTGAGTGCTGAGCCTAGACGGAGGAGGCTCAAGGAACCCAGAGCCTGGAACTGACCCCGAGCCTTGAGCACGGAGCATGGAGTACGAAGCCTGGAACTGACACTGAGACTGAAACCTTGAGCCTGGAAACTGAAGCCTGAGCCTGGAGCCTGAAGCCTTTAACCCGGAGCCGGGAGCCCGGACCTTGGAGCATGGAGCCAGGAGCCTGGAGCTTGGAGCATAGAGCCTGGAGCCCGACGCCCTGAGCGTGGAGAATGGACTCTTGAATCTGGAGCCTGAAGCCAAGTTCCTGGAGCTTGGAACTGACCCCGAGCCTGGAGCCTGGAGCCTGGAGCCTGGAGCCTGGAGCCTGGAGCCCGGAGCCCGGAGCCCGAAGCCCGGAGCCCGGAGCTTTGAACTGACCCCAGTCCTATAGTCTGGAGCCTTTTGCCTGAAGGTCGTAGCCTGGAAAAGACCAAAAGCTGGGAGCGTGGAGCCGGGAACCCGGAGCTTGGAGCCTGGAGCCTTGAGCCCGAAGCTTGGAACTGACCCTGAGCCCGGAGCAAGGAAAGGGAGCCTGAAGCGTGGAGCCCGGAGCCCGGGCCAGGAACCCGGAACCCGGAGACTAGAGCCCGGAGCTTGGAACCTTGAGCCTGGAGCCTGTAACTGAGCCCGAGCTTGGAGCCCTTACCCTGACCCTGGCCTCAGCCCTAACCTGAATCCTGGAACTTAGCCCGAGCCCGTGCCCTAACCTGGCCCTGGCCTAAGCCCTAACCGGGCCAGAGGATGTGATTTTTAGTTCCAGTGTGAAGCTTTAACGTGGCTGATGAAGAAAGGGGGAGAGAGGGTGGGAAAAAAGAGTCAGAAAGTAAGTAGGCAAAATAGTCAATAAATTTTATTGATAGAGCACATTTCACAGACCAGTCAAAAAGTTCTTTACAGTGCAAAGCATAAATTAACAGTACAAATAAAATACAATTCAAATACCATTAAAACACAATAAAATATCTTTAATATACATTTAAAATACGATAAATACAGCAAGTTCAATCAGTTTGTAGAGGCCTGAGTCACACCGAAGACAGGCAAGGAGGGCCCCCACTGTATGGCTGCAATGTGGGGAAGCATTCCGTCTCTACAGGACGGTTTGAAAAATGCCAGAGCTTAGTTTGCAGCTTAAAGGTGGCTGGAGGAAAGAGTGGGAGAGAAAGAAAAAAAGAGTCAGACCAGGGAGAGGACGAGCAGAGTTCTGAAAAATGGCCACAGACGTCGGAGTTTTACCGTTATCAAGCTCCACGTGAGAAAAGCACCAGAGGTCAAAAAGGGGTTAGGCTTAAAGGGGTTCTGTCTGGAAAAAAACAAAAAAAAAGTCCCACACAGGCCCGGAATGGCTAATTGGGAGGACCAGGACAATTCTTGGTGGGTAAGTATAATATTTAGGCCGCGAGGGCCAGAGTTCACTTTAAACATATATATATATATATATATATATATTATATATATATATATATATATATACATATATATATATATATATAATTATATATATATATATATATATATTTATATTTATATTATATATATATATATATATATATATGTTTAAAGTGAACTCTGGCCCTCGCGGCCTAAATATATATATATATATATATTTATATTTTTTTTTTTTTTTTGCGGGGTGTGTCATAGCACTGGGTTGATCACGTAAACTGCAACCGCTTTTCATGGGCCACCACTCCCTCTACTAGCAAGCAGACGCAGACGCACCTATGTCCTTGCATAGAGTTAGTAGCTCTATACTTTAGCAGTGGAGCATATATGATCTCTGCTCTGTTTGCTATGTCGGTGGTCAGCTGTGTTTTCTGTTTGAAACATGGATAATAGAAAGAGCAAGGGTAATGCAGAAAAGGCAAGAATTAGAAAGAGGAAAGCTCTGGAAGTAAACACAGCCAGATCTTCTAAAATGGCAATTTTTTAACAAAAATGACTTCCCGGTTGGAAACAACTAATGAGAACGATGAAACAGGTAAACCACCTTCAAGCTAGTGAATTATCGAGTCAAGGAATTGTGTGGCATTGTGGCATGTAACATAACGTTATGCAATTTAATTAATAGTATGATGCGACGCCACATAACTGGGAAACTTTGTCTTGTAGCTCCTCAGAGTCAGAAAGCAGATCCAGCAGCAGACACCAGCCATGAGCCCACAAGTCCAGAGTGGGCCGGTAGGACTGCTCATAGACTGAAGATTATTAGAATAAAAAGGCTACAATGAGGAGTATGGTGTAGGCCTGCTCAGTATAAAAGGTGCTCTGAAATGCTAGATGATTCGGCACTACATGAATGAAACTGACACGAAGGCTTTGCAAAATAGAAGATTTGTGCTTAGAATTATGACCATTTTTAAAATGTGATTTAGTGTCAGAAGTAGAGCTAGGGGATTGCTCTTGTCACTATGGAAGGAAAAGGTGAGCTGTTGGAAAGACTGTGTTAACAAGGATTAGTTCCAGTAAAACCACTTTCTATACCCAAACGATAGTCCTGACCTTTTTTTTTTTCATCATTAAAAGTGAGACAGTAAATACACAAAGCCCACAATTGAAAGGCAATAGCATAAAGTAATATCAAATAAGCCTGCATATTTTGCCAATGTAAATATCTTAATTGTCATAGGTCAAAATGTCTGTAGATATTATTTTTTACTGTGATACAGGTGCAGGCGAATCCCGGGAAACTGAAGGAAGAGTGAAAGGGAGAGCAGAGTCTACTCCTGACAGAGGAGCAGCGAAGCAGTAGAACCCTGAACCACTAATCAGAAATGAAACAGATGAAGATGAGTCTGTTGTTAGCTTTGATTACTTTGCTCACCCTCAGTCATGGGATACATGCATTTTTTCTTATCATCCTCGTCAAACCCCTATTATCACTATATCAAAAGTTTTCAGTAGCAAAGATGGAAAAAAACCACAAGTAAGTTGTGATAGAATGATTTTGATGTGATTTTGCTGCAGAGGATACAAAAATGATAGCGTTATTAGAAAGTGCAGCAAGTTTTATTTTTTTAAATTTTTTTTTATTTAATATTTTTATATATTCTTTTATTTCATTTCAAACATTTTAAAGTTTTAAAAATTTTAACACTTATAAGAACAAAAATATAGATTCTGTTTTTGTTGTGTTGTGAGGAATAATAATGTTGGAGATGTCGATGTGTACTCACTGTTGAAATAAATCCACATTGTGAAGCAACCTTTACTTGCGCTGAATCTGCAATAAATTTTAGAAAATACACTGAATTACAAGGCTTTGCAGAACAGTATGTAGGTTATAATTCCATGATTTTAATTATAATTGGTCGTGATCTAAAGTGGGCCGGTCTGAGGCACGAATTTCCAGGGCTGAAAATGAGCCTCAGTCCGGCCCTGGTCCCACATACGTGTAGGTTATAATTCCATGATTTTAATTATAATTAAATTTATAATTATTATAATTATAAATTATATAATTATAATAATTTAATTTAATTATAATGAATTTAATTATAATTGGTCGTGATCTAAAGTGGGCCGGTCTGAGGTACGAATCTCCAGGGCTGAAAATGAGCCTCAGACCGGTCCTGGTCCCACATACGGTTCGAGTTTTCCCGTTTTCCAGCTCCAGATGAGAAAAGCACCGGAGGTTAAAAAGGGGATCAGCTAACTGGCGTTCTGTCTTTGAAAAAACATATCACAGGCCTGGAAAAATAGCAAAGTCCCACACAGGCCTGGAAAAAAGACAGAGTCCACACGGTACGCCGGCCGTCCCGGCCTAATCCTGACCCGGGTAAGCGCGACATTTCCGGGAGTTCCTCCTCCTCAGAGCATGACAATGTTCAGCTTCAAGGTGGCTGGAAGAAAAAAAAAAAAAAAGGGGTGGGGGGTGGGGTGACCAAGGACCAGGGCGAGAGTTTTTCCTCGAGTGTGAGGCTCTAATGTGAGGCCCACTGGGGGGGTTTGAAAAAGTTCCACAACTCAGTGAGCAGCTTTAAGGAGGCTGGAGAGAAGGAGGGGGAGAGAGGGGAAAGATTGAGACCTGGAACAAGGTTAGGTTTCCAGCTAAAGTTCAGGAGAAGCCCGGAGGTTTAAAAAAAAAAAAAAAAGTGTTAGGCATATCGGGGTTGTCTCTGGAAAAAAACATAAAGTTACGGTTCATGTTTTATCGTTATCCAGCTCCAGATGAGAAAAGAACCGGAGCTTAAAAAAGGGGTTAGGCTGACCTGTTCTGTCTCTGGAAAAAAAAACAATGTCCCACACGGGCTGGAAAAAAGACAGAGTCCACACCGTCCACCAGCCATCCCGGTCTAACCCTGACAAGGGTCAGTGCGAAATTTCCCAGTGCTCTTCCTCGTCCATGCACGCATGTGTGCAGCTTTCAGGGGGTTGGAGGAAAGAGGGAGAAGAGAGCAAGACAGAAAGAAAGACAAACAATCAGGACCATGGACAGAGTTCTTGCAATAGTGTGGTCGCAATGTAAGGCAGCATTCCATCTCCATGGGACGGTTTGAAAAATGCCAGAACTGAGTGTGAAGCTTTACGTTCTGCTTGAGACAAAACATCCATGTCTCAAAAGTGACCAAATCAGCTTCTGCTTGCGTGAAACGCTATAAAATGACATTTTTACCAATATAGTCAGAAAAGCATGAAAACACGGGGAAAAAAAGTCAGAAAAAAGTGTATTATGGCGGTTTCTTAAAAGTCTTCTCAAATCATGAAGTTCTGCTTGAAAAAAACTTCTTTGTCTCAAAGTGACCAAAAAAGCTTCTTTTCGCGTGAAACACTCAAGAATGACATTTTTGCCTCTTCTTCTTTGAAAAGCATGAAAACACAAAAAACAAGTCAGAAGTAAGTTATTAAGGGCTATTTCGTCAAAGTCTTTTCAGTTCATGACGTTTTGCTTGAGACAAAAACATCCTTGTCTCAAAGTGACCAAAAAAGCTTCTTATCGTTTGAAACGCTCAAAAATGACATTTTTGCCTCTTCTTCTTTGAAAAGCATGAAAACACTAAAAACAAGTCAAAAGCAAGTGTTAAAGGGCTATTTCGTCAAAGTCATGACGTTTTGCTTGAGAAAAACATCCTTGTCTCAAAGTGACCAAACAGCTTCTTATCGTCTGAAACGCTCAAAAATGACATTTTGCCTCTTCTACTAAGAAAATGAAAAAAAAAAAAAAAAAAAGTCAAAAAAGAGTTTTATGGCATTTTGTAAAAGTATTCTCAAATCATGAAGTTCTGCTGGAAAAAAAACGTCATTGTCTCAAAGGGACAAAACAGCTTCTTATTGTCTGAAACGCAAAAAAATGACATTTTTGCCTCTTCTATTCAGAAAAGCAGGAAAACAAAAAAAATAGTCAGAAATAAGTGTTTTATGGCTGTGTTGTGAAAGTTTTCAGTTCATGACGTTTTGCTGTAGAAAAAACATCCTTGTCTCAAAATGACCAAAAAAGCTTCTTATCGTTTGAAACGGTCAAAAATGACATTTTCTCTTCTTCTTCTTTGAAAAGCATGAAAACACTAAAACAAGTCAGAAGTAAGTGTTTTATGGCTGTTTCGTCAAAGTCTTATCAGTTCATGACGTTTTCCTGTAGAAAAAAACATCCTTAACTCAAATTGACCAAAACAGCTTCTTATCGTCTGAAACGCTCAAAATGATTTTTTTCCCCCTCTTCTAACAAATAAGTGACGTCAGTTCATGACGTTTTGCTTTAGGAAAAACATCCTTGTCTCAAAGTGACCAAAACAGCTTCTTATCGTTTGAAACGCTCAAAAATTACATTTTATACTCTTCTACTTTGAAAGGAATGAAAACACTAAAAACAAGTCAGAAATAAGTGTTTTATGGCTGTTTCCTCAAGTCTTAACAGCTCATAACTTTTTGCTTGAGAAAAAAACATCCTTGTCTCAAAGTGACCAAAAAAGCTTCTTATCGTCTGAAACGTTCAAAATGGACATTTAGCCTCTTCTACTTAGAAATGCATGAAAGCAAAAAAAAAAAAGTCAGAAATAAGTGTTTAATGGCATTTTTGTAAAAGTATTCTCAAATCATGAAGTTCTGCTTGAAAAAAAAAATCCTTGTCTCAAAGTGAAAAAACAGCTTCTTATCGTCTGAACGCTAAAAAAATGAATTTTTTTTCAACTTCTTCTAAGAAAAGTAGAAAATCGCTAAAAAAAAAAAAAAAAAAAAAAAAAAGGCAGAAATAAGTGATTTATATCTGTTTGGTCAAATACTTACAAGTTAATAAAATTTTCCATGAGCTGAAAACATTCTTCTTAAACTGATACAAAAAAAATAGCTCCTTTTCGTCTAAAACGCTAAAAAACGAAATTTCTCTTCTACTCAGAAACAAGGAAATCCGAGAGGTCTGGACATTGTTGTGAGCCTGTAGCCAAGCTCAATGATCCCGGAGCCTTAAGCCTGGAACTGAACACGAGACCGGAGCCCGGTACCCGTACCCTGGAAATGACCCCAAACACTGAGCCCGGAGGCTTGAGCCCGGAACCTTGAGACCGGAGTGCGGAGCCCGAAGACCGGAGCCAGGAGCCCGAAGGCCGGAGTCCGGAGTCCGTAGCCCGTAGCTCGAGCCTGGAACTGAACCCAAGCCCGTAGTCTGGAGCCGTTAACCTTGAGAACGGAGTCTGCCACTTACAAATAACCTGGAGCCTTGAGTCTGGAGGGTGGAGCCTTCAGCGCGGAGCATTGAGACACGGGCTTAGGACTGGAGCTCGGAGCCAAGATCCTAAAACTGACCACGTGCCTAGAGCCATGAGCCCGGAGCCTGGAACTGACCCCGAACCTTGACCCAGAGCATGGAGCCGTGAGCGTAGCGCCGTGAGCATGGAGATTTGAAACTGGTGTCAGGAGCCTGGAAATGACCACATGCCTGAAGCATGAGCGCGGTGCAAGGAGCGTGGAGCCAAGAGCCCGTGCCTGGAGCCTGGAGCCTTCAGCCTTGAATTGACCCCGAGCCATGAGCCTTGAGCTCGGAGCATTGAGCAGTGAGCCTTGATCCTGGAGACTGGAGTCTGGAGCCTGGAACTGACCCAAAGTGCGCAGCCTAGAACCTGGATTCCGCAGCCTGGAGCATGGAAATGACCCCGTTCTCAGAACCTGGAGGCCAGGGTTGAAACCCCGGCATGGAACTTACCCTTAACCCGAAGCCTTAAGCCCTGAGCCCAAAGGCCAGAGCATGGAATAAACCCCAAACCCGAAACCTGGGTCCATGAGACCGGAGTCGGGAACTGATTGCGAGCCCCAAAGCCTGGAGCGTTGAGCTTGGAACCGGGAGCCTTTAGCCATGAGCCTGGAGCCTGGAGCCTGGAAGAAGAATCAGAGCCCAAAGCCTGGAGCCCGGAGCCCGGAGCCCGGAGCCTGGAAACGACCCTCAGATAGGAACCTGGAGACTTGACCTTAAGTTTGGGTCATGGAGCCTTGAGCCTGGAGCCCGATGCGCAGTGCCTGAAACTGACACCGACCCTAGAGGCTGGAGCTTGGAGCCCGGAGCATAGAACAGACACAAAGCCCGGAGCCCTGTGCCTGGAACCAGGAGCCAGGAGTGCGGAGCCTTGATCCTTTAGCCCGGAGCCTTGAACTGATCCTGTCCCTGTAGTCTTGAGCCGGTAGCCTGGAGCAAAGAGTCTGCAACTTACCACGACCCTGGAGCCTTGAGCCTTGAGCCTTGAGCCTTGAGCTTGGAGCAGTGAGCCTGGAGCCTTGAGCCGTGAGCCATGAGCCTGGAACCTGGAGCCTTGAGCCTTGAGCCTTGAGCCTTGAGCCCTGAGCCTTGAGCCTTGAACCGTGAGCCTGGAGCCTGGAGCTTAGAAAACAGAATCTTGAGCCCAGACCTTCAAGACTGGAGCCCAGAACCAAGATACTCGAAATGACCCGGAGCCCGGAGGAAAAAACCCGGAGCCTTGAACTGACCATGAAAATTTATCCTTGATCCCGGAGCCTGAACCCTGGAACTTTCCCCAAGCCTGGAGCCCGTAGCATGGAGCCGTGAGCACAGAGCCTGGCACATAGAGCCTGGAACTGACCGGACCTTGGAGCCCGAAGCCAAGAAATGACCCCGAGCCTGGAGCCTCGAGCATGGAGCGTGGAGCGTGGAGCGCGGAGCCTCGAACTGACCCCGAGCACAGAACCTTGAGCTCGGACCCTGGGGTCCGGAGCATGGATCCGTGAGCATGGAGCCGTGACCCTGGAGCTAATGAGCCCAAAGCCTTGAACTGACCCCGAGTAAGAGCCTGGAGCCTGGAGCCTGGAGTCTTGAGCCAGGAGCCTGGAAATGACCCTGTGCCTGGAGCCTGGTGTCCGGAGACTGGAACTGACTCAGAGCCTGGTACCTGGAGCTTGGAGCTCGGAGCATTGAGCCGTGAGCATGGAGCTGTGAGCCTTGAGACTGGAACCAGTAGCCTGGAGCCTTGAGCTCGGAGCCTGGAACTATCTCAGAGTCCGAAGCCTTGATTCTAGAGCCCGGAGCGTGGAAATGACCCCGTTCCAGGAGACTGGAGGCCAGGGCGTGGAACCCCGGCATGGAACTTAGCCCGAGCCCGAAGCCTGGAGCCTTAAGCCTTGAGAAAGGAACTTGTACCTGACCAAAAGCCCGGAGCCTGGAGTCTTGAGCCCACAGGTCTGGGCATGGAATACACCCTGAACCAGAAACCTGGGTCCTTGTGCCAGGAGCCTTGAGCTTTGAGCCTGGAGCATTGAACCTGGAGCCTGGAGCCATGAGCATGGAGCCAAGAGCCTGGAAGAAGACACCAAGCCCAAAGCCAGGAGCCAGGAGCCATGAGCCCTGGGCGTGAAACCCCAAGTATGGAACTTACCCTGAGCAAGAAGACGGGAGCCTGGAGTCTGGATCCTGGAGCCTGGAGCCTGGAGCCTGGAGCCGGAAGCATGGAGCCCAGACCCTGGAACTGACACCGACCCTGGAGCCTATAGCCTAGAGCTCAGAGCTTGAAGTATGGAGCCTTGAGCTTAGAGTCTAGAAGCCGGTGACTGGAGCCATGAACTGACCCAGAGCCTTGAGCCTTGAGTCTTGAGCCCCGGAGAATGGAAATGACCCGAGGCTGGAACCTGGAGCCTTGAGCCTGGAGCCAGGTGCCTGTAGCCTGGAATGTGTAGTCACGAGCTGGAGCATAGAGCCTGAAGCCTTGAACTGAGCCCGAAATAAGGAGCCTAAAACTTTGAGGCCCGGAGCCACGAACATACTTCGAGCCCAAAGCCTTGATCACTTAGGAAGGAGCCTTGAGCCTGGAAATGACCCCCCAGCAAGGAACCTGGAGCCTTGACCTTAAGTTTGGGTCATGGAGCCTGGAGCCTAGGGCCCGATGCGCAGTGCCTGAAACTGACCCTGAGCCATGAGGCTGGAGCTTGGAGCCCGAAGCATGGAACAGACACCAAGCCCGGAGCCCTGTGCCTGGAACCAGGAGCCAGGAGTGCAGAGCCTGGATCCTTTAGCCCGGAGCCTGGAATAGATCCCGAGCCTAGAGTCTTTAGCTGATATTTTGGAGCACGGAGTGTGCAACTGACCAAGACCCGGGATATTTGAAATTTTGCCTAGAGCTTGGAGCTGTGAGCCATGACCCTCGAGCCTGGAGCCTGTAAAACATGAGCCCGGAGCAAAAAACTGACCCTGATCCCAGAGCCTTGAGCCCAGAGCCCTGAAAACCTGAACTGAGTCTCCAAAGCCTGGAGCATGCAGCCTGGAGCCTGGAGCTCGGAGCATTGAGCCGTGAGCATGGAGCTGTGAGCCTGGAGCCTAGAGCCCAGAGCCTGGAACTGACTCCGAGTTCGGAGCCTGGATTCTTCAGCCCGAAGCGTGGAAATGACTTGGTCCCGAGCCTGGAGCCCAGGGCATGGAACCCCGAGCATGGAACTTAGCCCGAGCCCAAAAGCCTGGAGCCTTAAGCCTGGAGACCGGAATTTGGACCTGACCCAATCCTGGAGCCTGGAGTCTGGAGCTCACAGGCCAGCGCATTGAACACACCCTGAACTCAAAACCTGGGTCCTGGTGCCCGGAGCCTTTAACTGATCCCGAGCCCAGAGCCTGGGGCTTTAAGCCCAGAGCCTGGAGCCTTGAGCATGGAGCTTGGAACCTTTAGCCATGAGCATGGAGCCTAGAGCCTGGAAGAAGACCCCAAGCTAAGGCCAGGAGCCCAGAGCCTGAAAAAACCTCTTTCCGGGAGCCTGGAGGCCTGGGCGTGAAACCTCAAGCATGGAACTTACCCCAAGCAAGAAGCCTGGAGCCTGAAGCCGGGAGACCGGAACTTGGAACCTATCCCCTTACCATGAGCCTGGAGCCTGGAGCATTAAGCCCGCAACACGGAGCACTGAGCCCATAGCCCGCAGCCCCGGAGCCTGGAGAGCAAGCCTTGAGCCTTGAGCCTTGAGCCTGGAACTGACCCCCGAGCCCGGAGCCAAGAGCTTTAACCATGCAGTCTTGAGCATGGAGCCTGGAGCGAAGAGTGTGGAACTGACTCCAAGCCTTGAGCTTGGAGGCTTGAGCCCGGAGCAAGGAACTAACTCCGAGTCTGGAGCCTTGAGCTTTTAGCCTTAAGCCTGGTACCAGTAGCCTGGTACGCGTAGCATCGAGTGTGGAAATATAGCCATTAGCCTGGAACTAACCCCGAGCCTGAAATGTGGAGCCTAAAAGCTGGAGACCGGAACTGTGAACTTACCCCATGCCCAGAGCCTGGAGCCTGGAGCCTTGAGCGGGACCCCAGAGCTGGAACTGACACTGAGCCCGGAGCCTGAAGCATGGAGCCTTGAGCCTTGAACTGACCCCGAGAATGGAGCCTGTAGCCTGGATCCCAGAGCTTGAAGCAATAATCCTGGAGAAGCGCCCTGAGCCCAGAGCCCGGAGCCAAGAGCCCGGAGCTCGGAGCCCGGAGCCTGAAAATGACCCTCAGATAGGAACCTGGAGCCTTGACCTTTAAGTTTGGGTCATGGAGCCTGGAGCCTGGAGCCCGATGCGCAGTGCCTGAAACTGACACGTAGCCTAGAGGCTGGAGCTTTGAGCCCGGAGCATGGAACAGACACAAAGCCCGGAGCCCTTGCCTGGAACCAGGAGCCAGGAGTGCGGAGCCTAGATCCTTTAGCCCCGGAGCCTGGAACTGATCCCGAGCCCATAGTCTTGAGCCGGTAGCCTGGAGAAAAGAGTCCTCAACTGACCAAGAAACTGGAGCCTTGAGCCTGGAGCTTGGAGCCGTGAACCTGGAGCCTTGAGCCGTGAGCCGTGAGCCGTGAGCCGTGAGCTTCGAGCCTGGAGCCTTGAGCCGTGAGTCTGGAGCCTGGAGCCTCTTGCCTTGAGCCGTGAGCCTGGAGCCCTGAGCTTGGAGCCTTGAGCCTTGTGCACAGAATCAAGAGCCCAGATGTTAAAGACTGGAGCCCAGAACCAAGATACTCGAAGTGACCCCGAGCCTGGAGGAAAAAACCCGGAGCATTGAACTGACAATGAAAATTGATCCTTGATCCTTGAGCCTGGAGCCCAAACCCTGGAACTCACCCCAAACCTGGAGCCCGTAGCATGGAGCCGTGAGCACGGAGCCTGGCGCATAGAGCCTGGAACTGACCTTAAGTCTGGACCTTGGAGCCCGGAGCCAAGAAATGACCCTTAGCCCGGAGCCCTGAGCATGGAGCGTGGAGTGCGGAGCCTCAAAGTGACCCCGAGCATTGAACCTTGAGCTCCGAACCTGGGGTCCGAAGCATCGATCCATGAGCCTGGAGCCATGACCCTGGAGTTTATGAGCCCAAAGCCTTGAACTGACCCCGAGTAAAGAGCCTGGAGCCTGGAGTCTTGAGCCAGGAGCCTGGAGAATGAAGCTCGCAACACGGAGCCTTTAGCCCATAGCCCGCAGCCTGGAGCCTGGAGAGCAAAGCCTGGTGAGTGAAGCCTGGAGAGCGGAGCCTTGACCTGGAGCCTGGAACTGACCCCAAGCCTTGAGCTTGGAGGCTTGAGCCCGGAGCAAGGAACTTACCCCGAGGACTGGAGCCTTGAGCTTGGAGCCTTCAGCCTGGTGCCAGAAACCTGGAGCCTGGTATGCGTAGCAATGAGCGTGGAAAATTTAGCCATTTGCCTGGAACTAACCCCGAGCCTGAAATGTGGAGCCTAAAAGCTGGAGACCGGAACTTGGAACTTACCCCATGCCCAGAGCCTGGAGCCCGGAGCCTGGAGCCTTGAGCGGGAGCCAAGAGCTTGGAACTGACACTGAGCCCGGAGCCTGAAGCTTGGAGCCTGGAGCCTTGAACTGACCCCGAGCATGGAGCCTTTAGCCTGGATCCCAGAGCTTGAAACAATGATCCTGGAGATGGAGCCTGGAGCATGGATCCTGGAGTCTGGAGTCTTGGGCCTTGACCCTGGAGCATGGAGCCCGGAGCCTGGAACTGACCCCGAGCCTGGAGCCTCAAGCTTGGAGCCAAGAGCTTGAAGCATAGCGCCTCTTGCCTGGATCCAAGAGCCTAAGAGCCCGGTGACTTAAGCCTGGAATTGACCCCGAGCCTTCAGCTTGGAGCATTTTCCCTGGAGCATGGAACTTACTCTGAGCCTGGAGCCTTGAGCTGGACACTTCAGCCTGGAGCCTTGAGCCTGGAACGCGTAGCAACGAATCTGGACTATGGAGCCTGAAGCCTGGAACTTACCTCGAGCCTGAAATGTGGAGCTTAAAACCTGGAGACTAGGTTTTGGAACTGACCCCATACCAAGAGCCTGGAGCCCAGAGCCTGGAGCCTTGAGGGGGGAGCAAGGAGCCTGGAACTGACAATGAGCCTTTAGCCCAGAGACTGAAGCATGGAGCCTGGAGCCTGGAACTGACCCTAAGCATGGAGCCTATAGCCTGGAGCCCAGAGCAATGAAGCATGGAGCCTTGAGCCTGGAGTCTAGAGCCTGGTGACTGGAGCCAAGAACTGACCCTGATTTTTTAGCCTGGAGTCTTGAGCCTGGAGAATGGAACTGACACCGAGGCTGGATCCTTGAGACCGGAACCTTGAGCCTGGAGTATGGTGTCATTAGCCTGGAACGCGTAGTCACGAACCTGGAGCATAGAACCTTTATCCTGAAACTGTGCCCAAAATATGGAGCCTAAAACCTTGAGCCCGGAGCCACGAAAATACTCCGAGCCCAAAGCCTGGATCCCGGAGGAAGGGACGCGGAGCCTGGGGCCTGGAGCCTTGAGCCTGGAGCCTTCAAACTGGAGCCCGGAACAACAAACTGACCCTGATCCCAGAGCCTTGAGCCCAGAGCATCGAACTGACCCCGATCCCCAATCCTGGAGCGCAGTGTCTGGAACCTGGAGCCTGGTGCACGGCACCTTGAGCCTGGAGCCAGGAGCCTCGAGACCGGAGCCTGGAACTGACCCAGAGCCTGAAGCCTGGAGCCTGGAGCCTGGAGCCTGAAGCCTGGTACCCTGAGAATGGAACTGCCCCAATGCCCAAAGCCTGGAGCCAAGAGCCTTTACCACGGAGCCATGAGCCTTGAGCCGGGAGCCCGGAATCTGAAGCCTGGAGACAGGAGGCTGTAGCCCTGAGCCCGGAGCCTGGAACTAAACCCCAGCCCGGATTCTTGAAACCGGAGAATGGAGCGCAGAGCCTGGATCCCGGAGCCTGGAGCCTTGAGCCTTGAGCCTGGAGCCTTCAAAATGGAGCCCAGAGCAAAAAACTGACCCTGATCCCGGAGCCTGAGCCCAGAGCCTCGAAATGACCCCGATCCCGGATCCTGGAGCTTTATGTCTGGAGCCTGGAGCCTGGTGCACGGAACGTGGAGCCAGGAGCCCAGAGTCTTGAGCCCGGAGCCTGGAACTGACCCAGAGCCTTAAGCCTTGTACCCGGAGAATGGAACTGCCCAAAAGACCAAAGCCTGGAGCCCGGAGCCTTGACAGCGGAGCCATGAGCCTTAAGAAGGGAGCCCGGAATCTGAAGCCTGGAGACAAGAGGCTTGAGCCCTGAGCCCTGAGCCCGGAGCCTGGAACTTAACCCTAGCCCGGATTCTTGAAACCGGGGAATAGAGCGCAGAGCATGGATCCTGGATCCCGGAGCCTGGACAGTTGAGCCTGGAGCCTGCAAACTGGAGTCCGGAGCATTGAGCCGTGAGCATGGAGCTGTGAGCCTGGAGACTGGAGCCAGGAGCCTGGAGCCAGGAGCCTGGAGCCATGAGCATGGAGCCAAGAGCATGGAAGAAGACCCCAAGCAAAAAAGCCGGGAGCCTGGAGCCCTAGGCGTGAAACCCCAAGCATGGAACTTACCGCGAGATGAAAGCCTGGAGCCTGGAGTCTGGAGCCTGGAGCCTGGAGCCTGGAGCCTTGAGGGGGGAGCACGGAGCCTGGAACTGACACTGACCCTGAAGCCTATAGCCTAGAGCTCAAAGCTTGAAGTATGGAGCCTTGAGCCTGGAGTCTAGAGCCTGGTGACTGGAGCCATGAACTGACCCAGAGCCTTGAGCCTTGAGTCTTGAGCCCGGAGCATGGAACTGACCCCGAGGCTGGAGCCTGGAGCCCGGAGCCTTGAGCCTGGAGCCAGGTGCCTGTAGCCTGGAACGCTTAGTCACGAGCCTGGAGCACAGAGCCTGTAGCCTGAACTGAGCCCGAAAAAAGGAGCCTTAAACTTTGAGCCTGGAGCCACGAACATACTCCGATCCCAAAGCCTTGATCCCTTAGGAAGGAGCCTTTGGCCTGGAGCCTTTAGCCTGTAGCCTGGAAATGACCCCCAGCAAGGAACCTGGAGCCTTGACCTTAAGTTTGGGTCATGGAGCCTAGAGCCTGGAGCCAAGAGCCCGATGCGCAGTGTCTGAAACTGACCCCGAGCCTAGAGGCTGGAGCTTGGACCCCGGAGCAAGGAACAGACAACAAGCCCGAAGCCCTGTGCCTGGACCCAGGAGCCAGGAGTGCGGAGCCTGGATCCTTTAGCCCGGAGCCTGGAACTGATCCCGATCCTAGAGTCTTGAGCCGATAGCCTGGAGCACGGAGTCTGTCACTGACCAAGACCCTGGAGCCTGGAGCTTGGAGCCTGGAGCCTTGAGCCTTGAGCCTGGAGCCGTGAGCTGTGAGCCTTGAGCCTTGAGCCTTGAGCCGTGAGCCGTGAGCCTGGAGCCAAGAGCCTGGATCCTTCAAACTAGAGCCCAGAGCAAAAAACTGACCCTGATCCCAGAGCCTTTAGCCCAGAGCCCTGGAACCCTGGAACCCTGGAACCCTGGAACTGACCCCAAGCCTGGAGCCTGGAGCCTGGAGCCTGGAGGTCGGAGCATTGAGCGGTGAGCATGGAGCCGTGAGCCTGGAGCCATGAGTCCGGAGCCTGGAACTGACCTCGAGGGCGGAGCCTTGAACCTGGATTCTGGAGCCTGGAGTGTGGAAATTACTCCCTTCTCAGAGCCTGGAGCCTGGGGCATGGATCCCCGAGAATGGAACTTAGCCCGAGCCCGAAGCCTGGAAACTGACGCCCGAAGGCCAGAGTATGGAATACACCCCGAACCCGAAACCTGGGTCCTGGAGACCGGAGTCTGGAACTAATCTTGAGCCAAGATCTAGAGATCTGGAGCTTTGAGCCTGGAGCCTTGAACCTAGAACCGAGAGCCTTGAAGAAGACCCCTACTCCAAAGCCTGGAGCCCGGAACCTGGAGAAAAACCCAATGCCTGGAGTCTGGAGCCCTGGGTGTGGAACCCCAAGCATAGAACTTACCCCGAGCATGAAGCCTGGCGCCTGAAAGGCGGGAGACCGGAACTTGGAACTGACTCCATGCCCGGAGCCTGGAACCTTGAGCCTTTAGCCTGGAGTCTGGAGCCTGAGGCCCTGAACTTGGAGCCTAGAGCCTGGAGTCTTGAACTGAACCGGAGACTGGATCCTGGAGACTGAAGCATGGAACTTACCCGGAATCCAGAGCACGGTTACTGGATAGATTGGCTTCGAGCCTGGAACCTTGAACCTGCAGCCCAGAGCCTTGAACTGACACCGAACCCGGACCCTAGAGCCTAGAGCCCGGAGCCTCGACTGATAATGAGCCTGGAGCCTGGAGAATAGAGCCCAGAGCTTTGAACTGACCCAAATCCTTGAGTCTGGAGCCTTTTGCCTGGAGCTCGTAGCCTGAAAAAGACCAAAAGCTTGGGAGCCCGGAGCCTTGAGCCTTGAGCCCGAAGCTTGTAACTGACCCCGAGCCAGGAGCAAGGAAAGCGGAGCGTGGAGCGTGGAGCGTGGAGCGTGGAGCGTGGAGCCCGGAGCCCGGAACCCGGAGCCTTGAGCCTGGAGCCTGTAACTTAGCCCGAGCTTGGAGCCCTTACCCTGACCCTGTCCTCAGCCCAAACCTGAACCCTGGAACTTAGCCAGAGCCCGGAGCCCCAGCCCTGTCCCTGGCCTCAGCCCTAACCTTAAACCCTGGAACGGAGTCCGAGCCCGGTGCCCTAACCCCGGCCCTGGCCTCAGCCCTAACCGGGCCAGAGGATGTGATTTTTAGTCCCAGTGTGAAGCTTAAAGGTGGCTGATGAAGAAAGGGGGGGGGGGGGGGGGGGTCAGACAGTAAGTAGGCAAAATAGTCAATAAATTTTATTGATAGAGTACTTTAAACAGACACAGTCAAAAAGTTCTTTACAGTGCAAAGCATAAATTAACAGTACAAATAAAATACAATTCAAATACCATTAAAACACAACAAAATATCTTTACAATACATTTAAAATACGATAAATACAGCAAGTGGAATCAATTTGTAGAGGCCCGAGTCACAACGAAGACAGGCAAGGAGGGCCCCCACTGTGTGGCTGCAATGTGGGCCGCATTCCGTCTCCACGGGACGGTTTGAAAAATGCCAGAACTTAGTGTGCAGCTTCAAGGTGGCTGGAGGAAAGAGGGGGAGAGAGACAGAAAAAAAAGAGTCAGACCAGGGCAAGGAGAGCAGAGTTCTGAAAAATGGCCACAGACGTCTGAGTTTTACTGTTATAAAGCTCCACGTGAGAAAAGCACCAGAGGTAAAAAAGGGGTTAGGCTTAAAGGGGTTCTGTCTTGAAAAAAACTTAAAAAAAAAGTCCAAAGCAGGCCCGGACTGGCTAATTGGGAGGACCGGGACAATTCCCTTTGGGCAAGTATAATATTTAGGCCGCGAGGGTCAGAGTTCACTTTAAACATAGGAACTAGCAGAGGAAAGCTCTGGAAGCAAACACAGCCACATCTTCCAAAATTGGCAACTTTTAACAAAAAGGACTTCCTGGTTGGAAACAACTAATGAGGACGATGAAACAGGTAAACCACCTTTCAAGCTAGTTAATTATCGAGTCAATAAATTGTGTGGCATTGTGGCATGTAACATAACGTTATGCAATTTAATTAATAGTATGATGCGACGCCACATAACTGGGAAACTTTGTCTTGTAGCTCCTCAGAGTCAGAAAGCAGATCCAGCACCAGACACCAGCCATGAGCCCACAAGTCCAGAGTGGGCCGGTAGGACCGCTCATAGACTGAAGATTATTAGAATAAAAAGGCTACAATGAAGAGTATGGTGTAGGCCTGTTCAGTATGAAAGGTGCTCTGAGATGCTAGATGATTCGGCACTACATGAATGAAACTGACATGAAGGCTTTGCAAAATAGAAGATTTGTGCTGAGAATTATGACCATTTTAAAATGTGATTTAGTGTCAGAAGTAGAGCTAGTGGATTGCTCCTCTCACTATGGAAGGAAAAGGTGAGCTGTTGGTGACTGAGTGAACAAGGATTAGTTCCAGTAAAACCACTTTCTATACCCAAATGATAGTCCCGACCTAGTTTTTTTTTTCATTATTAAAAGTGAGACAGTAAATACACAAAGCCCACAATTGAAAGGCAATAGCATAAAGTAATATCAAATAAGCCTGCATATTTTGCCAATGTCAATATCTTAATGGTTAAGTAAGTCAAAATGTCTTTAGATATTTTTTTTTTACTGTGATTACAGGTGCAGGCGAATCTAGGGAAACTGAAGGAAGAGTGAAAGGGAGAGCAGAGTCTACTGCTGACAGAGGAGCAGCGAAGCAGCAGAACCCTGAACCACTAATCAGAAATGAGACAGATGAGATGAGTCTGTTGTTAGCTTTGATTACTTTGCTCACACTCAGCCATGGGATATACATGCATTTTTTTTCTATCATCCTCGTCAAACCCCTATTATCCCTATATCAAAGTTTTCAACAGCAAAGATGGAACGAACCACAAGTAAGTTGTGATGGAAATCTTTTGTTGCAGAGGATACAAAAATGATAGCGTTATTAGAAGTGCAGCAAGTTTTATTTTTTTTAATTTTTTTTTTTTATTTAAAATTTTTTATATTCTTTTATTTCATTTCAAACATTTTTAAGTTTTTAAAAATGTTAACACTTATAAGAACAAAATGTAGATTCTGTTTTGTTGTGTTGTGAGAATAATAATGTTGGAGATTTCGATGTGCACTCACTGTTGAAATAATCCACATTGTGAAGAAACTTTACTTGCGCTGAATTCGGAAATATTTTAGAAAATACACTGAATTACAAGGCTTTTGCAGAACAGTGTGTAAGGTTTTAATTCCATGATTTTTATAATAATGGTCGTGATCTAAAGTGGGCGGTCTGAGGTACGAATCTCCAGGGCTTAAAATGAGCCTAAGTCCGGCCCTGGTCCCACATACGGTTCGAGTTTTACCGTTATCCAGCTTAGGATGAGAAAAGCACCGGAGGTTCAAAATGGGATCTGCTAACCGGCGTTCTGTCTTTGAAAAAACATAACACAGGCCTGGAAAAATAGCAAAGTCCCACACAGGCCTGGAAAAAGACAGAGTCCACATGGTATGCCGGCCGTCCCGGCCTAATCCTGACCCGGTAAGCGCGACATTTCCGGGAGTTCCTCCTCCTAAGAGCATGCCAATGTTCAGCTTCAAGGTGGCTGGAAGAAGAAAAAAAAAAAGGGGGGGGGGGGTGTGACCCAGGACCAGGCGAGGTTTTTCCTCGAGTGTGAGGCTCTAATTTGGTTCCCACTGGGGGGTTTGAAAAGTTCCACAACTCAGTGAGCAGCTTAAGGGGGCTGGAGAGAAGAGAGGGGAGAGAGGGGAAAGAGTAAGACCTGGAACAAGGCTATGTCTTCGGCTAAAGTTGAGGAGAAGCCCCGGAGGTTCAAAAAAAAAAAAAAAAAAAGGTGTTAGGCGTTAGGGGTGTCTCTGGAGAAAAAATAACAAAGTTACGGTTCATGTTTTATCGTTATCTCATCTTTCTCATCTTTTCTCCAGATGAGAAAAGAAACCGGAGCTTAAAAAGGGGTTAGGCTGAACGGTGTTCTGTCTCTGGAAAAAAAAAAAACAATGTCCCACACGGGCTGGAAAAAGACAGAGTCCACACCGTCCACCAGCCATCCCGGTCTAGCCCTGACAAGGGTCAGTGCGACATTTCCCAGTGCTCTTCCTCGTCCATGCACGCCAGTGTGCAGCTTTAAGGGGGTTGAAGGAAAGAGGGGAGAGAGAGCAAGAGAGAAAGAAAGACAATCAGGACCATGGACAGAGTTCTTCCACTTAGACTGTGGTTGCTATGTAAGGCAGCATTCTATCTCCATGGGGCGGTTTGAGAAATGCCAGAACTAAGTGTGAAGCTTTACGTTCTGCTTGAGACAAAACATCCTTGTCTCAAAAGTGACCAAATCAGCGTCTTCTTCCGTGAAACGCTATAAAATGACATTTTTACCAATATAGTCAGAAAAGCATGAAACACGAAAAACAAGTCAGAAATAAATGTATTATGGCGGTTTCTAAAAAGTCTTCTCAAATCATGAAGTTCTGCTTGAAAAAAACTTCTTTGTCTCAAAGTGACCAAAACAGCTTCTTTTCGCCCGAAACACTCAAGAATGACATTTTTTCCTCTTCTACTCAGAAAAGTGAGAAAACACTAAAAACAAGTCAGAAAAAAGTGTTTTATGGCTGTGTTGTCAAAGTCTTATCAGTTCATGACGTTTTGCTTTAGAAAAAAACATCCTTGTCTCAAGGTGACCAAAAAAGGTTCTTATCGTTTGAAACGCTAAAAAATGACATTTTTTCCTCTTCTACTTAGAAAAGCATGAAAACACAAAAATAAATCTCAGAAATAAGTGTTTTACGGCATTTTTGTAAAAAGTATTCTCAAATCATGAAGTTCTTCTTGAAAAAAAAATCCTTGTCTCAAAGTGACAAAACAGCTTCATACGTCTGAAACGCTCAAAAATGACATTTTTGCCTCTTCTACTTCGAAAAGCATGAAAACACTTAAAACAAGTCAGAAATAAGTGTTTTATGGCTTTTTCGTGAAAGTCTTATCAGTTCATGACGTTCTGCTTGACAAAAAAACATCCTCGTCTCAAAGTGACCAAAAATGCTTCTTATCGTCTAAAAAGCTCAAAATGACATTTTTTCCTCTTCTACTTAGAAAAGCATGAAAAAAAAAAAAAAAAAAAAAAAAAAAAAAAAAAAAACAAGTCAGAAATAAGTGTTTTATGGCATTTTTTAAAAAAAGTATTCTCAAATCATGAAGTTCTGCTTGGAAAAAAAAACATCCTTGACTCAAAGTGACAAACAGCTTCTTATCGTCTGAAACGCTCAAAAATGACATTTTTTCAACTTCTTCTGAGAAAAGTAGAAAATCTCTAAAAAAAACAAGTAAGAAATAAGTGATTGATTTCTGTTTATTCAGAGACTTACCAGTTCATAAAATTTTCCTTGAGACGAAAAGATTCTTCTCTTATAGTGACAAAAATAGCTTCTTATCGTCTGAAATTCTCAAAAAATTACATTTTTGCCTCTTCTTTGAAAACAAGGAAAACCGAGAGGTCTGGGCATTGTGGTGAGCCTGTAGCCCAGCGCAAGGATCCCGGAGCCTTAAGCCTGGAATTGAACACGAGACCGGAGCCCGGTACCCGTACCCTGGAAATGACCCCAAACACTGAGCCCGGAGGCTGGAGCCCGGAACCCGGAGACCGGAGCGCGGATTCCGGAGACCGGAGCCTTGAGCCCGGAGACGGAGTCCGGAGCCCGTAGCCCCGAGCCTGGAACTGAACCCGAACCCGTAGTCTAGAGCCGTTAACCTGGAGAATGAGCCTGCCACTTACAAATAAACTGGAGTCTTGAGTCTTGAGGGCGGAGCCTTGAGCGACGAGCATAGAGACACGGGCTAATGTACTGCAGCTCGGAGCCACATCCTAAAACTGACCCCGGGACTAGAGCCATGAGCCCGGAGCCTGGAACTGACCCCGAACCTTGACCCGCAGCATGGAGCCGTGAGCGTAGAGCCGTGAGCATGGAGATTTGAAACTGGAGTCCGCAGCCTGAAATGACCCCGTGCCTGAGGCCATGAGAGCGGAGAAAGGAGCGTGGAGGCTAGAGCCCGTGCCTGGAGCCTTAAGCCTGGAACTGACCCAGAGCACGGAACCTTGAACACGGACCCTGGAGCCCGTAGACTGGAACTGATCCCGAGCCTTGAGCCTGGAGCTCGGAGCATTGAGCCGTGAGCCTGGAACTGGATTCTGAAGCCCGGAGCGTGGAAATGACCCCGTTCTAAGAACCTGGAGGCCAGGGATGAAACCCCGGCATGGAACTTACCCTTAACCCGAAGCCTTAAGCCCGGAGCCCATAGGCCAGAGCATGGAATAAACCCGAAACCTGGGTCCTGTAGACCGGAGTCAGCAACTGATTGCGAGCCCAGAGCCTGGAGCGTTGAGCTTGGAACCGGGAAGCCTTTAGCTATGAGCCTGGAGCCTAGAGCCTGGAAGAAGACCCAGAGCCCAAAGCCTTGAGCCCGAAGCCCGGAGCCTTCAGCCCGGAGCCTTGAGCCCTGGTAGCATTGAGCCTGGAATTGACACTCAGATAGGAACCTGGAGCCTTGACCTTAAGTTTGGGTCATGGAGCCTGGAGCATGGAGCCTGGAGCCGATGCGAAGTTTCTGAAACTGAAACCGAGCCTAGAGGCTGGAGCTTGGAGCCCGGAGCATGGAACAGACACAAAGCCCGGAGTCCTGTGCCTGAAACCAGGAGCCAGGAGTGTGGAGCCTGGATCCTTTAGCCCGGAGCCTGGAACTGATCCCGAGCCTCTAGTCTAGAGCCGGTAGCCGTGAGCAAAGAGTCTGCAACGGATCAAGACCCTGGAGCCATGAGTCTTGAGCCTGGAGCTTGGAGCCGTGAGGCTTGAGCCTGGAGCCTGGAGCTTTGAAACTGGAGTCCGGAGCCTGGAAATGACCACGTGCCTTAAGCCTGGAGCCTGGAAAGCGGAGCACGGAGCTTGGAGCCTAGAGCCCGTGCCTGGAGCCTGGAGCCTAAAGCCTGGAACTGACTCCAAGCACGGAACCGTGAGCCCGGACCGTGGAGCCCGTAGACTGGAACTGATCCCGAGCCTGGAGCCTGGAGCTCGGAGCGCTGAGCTTCAGCCTTGAGACTGGAGCCTTGAGCCTGGAGCCTTGAGTCTGGAGCCTGGAACTGACCCAAAGTGTGCAGCCTGGAACCTGGATTCTGCAGCCCGGAGCATGGAAATGACCCCGTTCTCAGAACCTGGAGGCCAGGGATTAAACCCCGGCATGGAACTTACCCTTAACAGGAAGCCTTAAGCCCGGAGCCAAAAGGCCAGAGCATGGAATAAACCCCAAACCCGAAACCTTGGTCCTGGAGACCGGAGTCGGGAACTGATTGCGAGCCCAGAGCCTGGAACGTTGAGCTTGGAACCAGGAGCCTTTAGCCATGAGCCTGGAGCCTCGAAGAAGACCCAGAGCCCAAAGCCTGGAGCCCGAAGCCCGAAGCCCGGAGCCCGGAGCCCGGAGCATGGAGCCCGGAGCCCGGAGCCTGGAAATGACCCTCAGATAGGAACCTGGAGCCTTGACCTTAAGTTTGGTCATTGAGCCAGGAGCCTGGAGCCCGATGCGCAGTGCCTGAAACTGACACCGAGCCTTGAGGCTGGAGTTTGGAGCCCGGAGCATGGAACAGACACAAAGTCCGGAGCCCTGTGCCTTGAACCAGGAGCCAGGAGTGCGGAGCCTGGATCCTTTAGCCTGGAGCCTTGAGCCTGGAACTGACCCCGAACCTTGACCCGGAGCATGGAGCCGTGAGCGTAGAGCCGTGAGCATGGAGATTTGAAACTGGAGTCCGGAACCTGGAAATGACCCCGTACTGAAGCCTGGAACCTGGAGCACGGAGAAAGGAGCGTTGAGGCTAGAGCCTTTGCCTGGAGCCTTGAGCCTGGAGCCTGGAGCATTAAGCCCGCAACACGGAGCCCTGAGCCCATAGCCCGCTGCCTGGAGCATGGAGAGCAAAGCCTTGAGAGCAAAGTCTGGAGAGCGGAGCCTTGAGCCTTGAACTGACCCCAAGCCCGGAGCCAAGAGCTTGAACCATGCAGACTTGAGCATGGAGCCTGGAGCAAGAGCGTGGAACTGACCCCAAGCCTTGAGCTTGGAGGCTTGAGCCTGGAGCAAGGAACTTACCCCAAGCCTGGAGCCTTGAGCTTTGAGCCTTCAGCCTGGTGCCAGTAGCTTGGAGCCTGGTACGCGTAGCAACGAGCGTAGGAAATTGAGCCATTAGTCCTGGAACTAACCCCGAGCCTGAAATGTGGAGCCTAAAAGCTGGAGACTGGAACTTGGAACTTACCCAATGCCCAGAGCCTGGAGCCCGGAGCCTGGAGCCTTGAGCGGGAGCCCAGAGCCTGGAACTGACATTGAGCCCGGAGCCTGAAGCATGGAGCCTGGAGCCTGTAACTGACCCCGAGCATGGAGCCTATAGCCTGGAGCCTAGAGCAATGAAGCATGGAGCCTTGAGCCTGGAGTCTAGAGCCTGGTGACTGGAGCCATGAACTGACCCTGAGCCTTGAGCCTGGAGTCTTGAGCCTCGGAGAATGTAACTGACCCAGAGGCTGGAGGCTTGAGACCGGAGACTTGAGCCTGGAGCATGGTGTCATTAGCCTGGAACGCGTAGTCACGAACCTGGAGCATAGAACCTATAGCCTGAAGCTGTGCCCAAAATATGTAGCCTAAAACCTTGAGCCCAGAGCCACGAACATACTCCGAGCCCAAAGCTTTAATCCCAAAGGACAGAACGCGGAGCCTGGGGCCTGGAGCCTTGAGCCTTCAAACTGGAGCCCGGAGCAAAAACTGACCCTGATCCCAGAGCCTTGAGCCCAGAGCATCGAACTTACCCCGATCCCAGATCCTGGAGCAAGGTGTCTTGAACCTGGAGCCTGGTGCACGAAACCTGGAGCCTAGAGCCAGGAGCCAGGAGCCTCGAGCCCAGAGCCTGGAACTGACCCAGAACCTGAAGCCATTAGCCTGAAGCCTGGTACCCTGAGAATGGAACTGCCCCAAAACCAAAAGCCTGGAGCCAAGAGCTTTTACCACGGAGCAATGAGCCTTGAGCAGGGAGATCGGAATCTGAAGCCTGGAGACAGGAGGCTTGAGCCCTTAGCCCGGAGCCTGGAACAAACCCTAGCCCGGATTCTTGAAACCAGAGAATGGAGCGCAGAGCCTGGATCCCGGAGCCTGGAGCCTTGAGCCTTGAGCCTTCAAAATGGAGCCCGGAGGAAAAAACTGACCCTGATCCCAGAGCCTTGAGCCCAGAGCCTCGAACTGACCCAGATCCCGGATCCTGGAGCTTCATGTCTGGAACCTTGAGCCTGATGCACGGAACCTGGTGCCTGGAGCCCGGAGTCTTGAGCCCGGAGCCTGGAACTGACCCAGAGCCTGAAGCCTGGTACCGGAAAATGGAACTGCCCCAAAGCCCAAGCCTGGAGCCCGGAGAAGCCTGGAGAAAGGAGGCTTGAGCCCTGAGCCCGGAACCTTGAACTTAACCCTAGCCCGGATACTTGAAACCGGGGAATGGAGCGCAGAGCCTGGATCCTGGATCCTGGAGCCTGGAGCCTGGAGCCTGGAGCCGGGAGCCTGGAGCCTGGAGCCTGGAGCCTGGAGCCTGGAGCCTGGAGCCTGGACCAAGTAGCCTGGAGCCTGTAGCGTGGAGCCTGGAGCCTGGAACGTTGAGCCTGGAGCCTGCAACCTGGAGCCCTTAACTGACCCCAAGCCCAGAGCATGGAGCATGGAGCCTGGAGCCTGGAGTTTGGAGCCTGGAGCCTGGAGCCTTGAGCCTGGAGCCTGGAGCCTGGAGCCCTTAACTGACCCAAAGCCCGGAGCATGGAGCCTGGCGCTTGTAGCCTTGAGCCTGGAGCCCCAAACCTGGATCCCAAAGCCTGGAACTGACACTGAGCCTGGAGCCTGGAGCCTGGAGCCTGGAGCCTGGAGCCTGGAGCCTGGAACCCAGAACCCACAGTCTGGAAATTACCCTGAGCAAGGAACCCAGAGTCTCAACCTGGTGTTTGGGGCAAGGAGCCTGGAGCCCGATGCGTGGTGCCTGAAACCTACCCTGAGCCAAGAGGCTTGAGCCTGGAGCCCGGAACATGGAACTGACCCCAAGCCGGGAGCCCTGTGCCTGGAACATGGAGCCTGAAGCGCGGAGCCTGGATCCATTAGCCTGGAAACTTAAACTGATACCGAGCCTGGAGTCAGGATCCTGGAACTGACCCAAAGTGCGCAGCCTGGAACCTGGATTCTGAAGCCCGGAGCGTGGAAATGACCCCGTTCTCAGAACCTGGAGGCCAGGGTTGAAACCCCGGCAATGAACTTACCCTTAACCCCAAGCCTTAAGCCCGGAGCCAAAAGGCCAGGCATGGAATAAACCCCAACCCGAAACCTGGGTCCTGGAGACCGGAGTCGGGAACTGATTGCGAGCCCAGAGCCTGGAGCGTTGATATTGGAACCAGGAGCCTTTAGCCATGAGCCTGGAGCCAAGAGCCTGGAAGAAGACCCAGAGCCCAAAGCCTGGAGCCCGAAGACCGGAGCCCGGAGCCCGGAGCCTGGAGCCTGAAAATGACCCTCAGATAGGAACCTGGAGCCTTGACCTTAAGTTTGGGTCATGGAGCCTGGAGCCTGGAGCCCGATGCGCAGTGCCTGAAACTGACACCGAGCCTAGAGGCTGGAGCTTGGAGCCAGGAGCATGGAACAGAAACAAAGCCCGGAGCCCAGGGCCTTGAACCAGGAGCCAGGAGTGCGGAGCCTAGATCCTTTAGCCCGGAGCCTGGAACTGATCCCGAGCCCATAGTCTTGAGCCGGTAGCCTGGAGCAAAGAGTCCTCAACTGAACAAGAAACTGGAGCCTTCAGCCTTGAGCCTGGAGCTTGGAGCAGTGAGCCTGGAGCCGTGAGCCGTGAGCCTGGAGCCTGGAGCCTAGAGCCGTGAGTTTGGAGCCTGGAGCCTGGAGCCTGGAGCCTGGAGCCTGGAGCCTGGAGCCTTTAGCCTGGAGCCGTGAGCCTGGAGCCCTGAGCTTGGAGCCTGGAGCCTTGTGAACAGAATCAAGAGCCCAGACGTTAAAGACTTGAGCTCAGAACCAAGATACTCGAAGTGACCCCGAGCCCGGAGGAAAGAACCCGGAGCCTTGAACTGACCATGAACATTTATCCTTGATCCCTGAGCCTGGAGCCAAAACCCTGGAACTTACCCCAAACCTGGAGCCCGTAGCATGGAGCCGTGAGCACGGAGCCTTGCGCATAGAGCCTGGAACTGACCTAAAGTCCGGACCTTGGAGCCCGGAGCCAAGAAATGACCCCGAGCCTGGAGCCCTGAGCATGAAGCGTGGAGCGCAGAGCCTCGAACTGACCCCGAGCACAGAACCTTGAGCTCAGATCCTGGGGTCCGGAGCATGGATCCATGAGCCTGGAGCCATGACCCTGGAGTTTATGAACCCAAAGCCTTGAACTGACCCCAAGTAAAGAGCCTGGATCCTGGAGTCTTGAGCCAGGAGCCTGGAGCCTGGAGCCTGGAGCATGAAGCCCGCAACACGGAGCCTTGAGCCCATAGCCCGCAGCCTGGAGCCTGGAGAGCAAAGCCTGGTGAGTGAAGCCTGGAGAGCGGAGCCTTGAGCCTTGAGCTTGGAACTGACCTCGAGCCCAGAGCCAAGAGCTTGAACCATGCAGACTTGAGCATGGAGCCCTGAGCCTGGAGCCAAGAGCGTGGAACTGACCCCAAGCCTTGAGCTTGGAGGCTTGAGCCCGGAGCAAGGAACTTACCCCGAGCCTGGAGCCTTGAGCTTTGAGCCTTAAGCCTGGTGCCAGAAGCCTGGAGCCTGGTACACGTAGCAACGAGCGTGGAAAATTGAGCCATTAGCCTGGAACTAACCCCGAGCCTGAAATGTGGAGCCTAAAAGCTGGAGACCGGAACTTGGAACTTACCCCATGCCCGGAGCCTGGAGCCTGGAGCCTGGAGCCTGGAGCCTGGAGCCTGGAGCCTGGAGCCTTGAGCGGGAGCCCAGAGCTTGGAACTGACACTGAGCCCGGAGCCTGAAGCATGGAGCTTGAGCCTTGAACTTACCCCGAGCATGGAGCCTTAGCCTGGATCCCAGAGCTTGAAACAATGATCCTGGAGACGGAGCCTGGTGCCTGGAGCATGGATCCTGGAGTCTGGAGTCTTGAGCCTTGACCCCGGAGCATGGAGCCCGGAGCCTAGGAACTGACCCCGAGCCTGGAGCCTGGAGCTTGGAGCCAAGAGCTTGAAGCATAGCGCCTCTTGCCTGGATCCCAGAGCCTAGAGCCAGGTGACTTAAGCCTGGAATTGACCCTGAGCCTTCAGCTTGGAGCCTTTATCCCTGGAGCATGGAACTCACTCTGAGCCTCGAGCCTTGAGCTTGGAGACTTAAGCCTGGAGCCTTGAGCCTGGAACGCATAGCAACGAACCTGGACTATGGAGCCTGAAGCCTGGAACTTACCTCGAGCCTGAAAAGTGGAGCCTAAAACCTGGAGACTAGATTTGGAACTGACCCCATGCCAAGAGCCTGGAGCCCAGAGCCTGGAGCCTGGAACTGACACTGAGCCCGTAGCCTGTAGCACAGAGACTGAAGCATGGAGCCTGGAACTGACCCCGAGCATGGAGTCTATAGCCTGGAGCCCAGAGCAATGAAGCATGGAGCCTTGAGCCTGGAGTCTAGAGCCTGGTGACTGGAGCCATGAACTGACCCTGATTCTTGAGCCTGGAGTCTTGAGCCTGGAGAAGGGAACTGACCCCGAGGCTGGATCCTGGAGACCGGAGCCTTAAGCCTGGAGCATGGTGTCATTAGCCTGGAACGCGTAGTCACGAACCTGGAGCATAGAACCTTTATCCTGAAACTGTGCCCAAAATATGGAGCCTAAAACCTTGAGCCCGGAGCCACGAACATACTCCGAGCCCAAAGCCTAGATCCCGGAGTAAGGAACGCGGAGCCTGGGGCCTGTAGCCTTGAGCTTGGAGCCTGCAAACTGGAGCCCGGAGCAACAAACTGACCGTGATCCCTGAGCCTTTACCCAGAGCATCGAAACTGATCCCGATCCCCGATCCTGAAGCACAGTGTCTGGAACTTGGAGCCTGGTGCACGGAACCTGGAGCCTGGAGCCAGGAGCCTAAAGACCGGAGCCTGGAACTGACCCAGAGCCTGAAGCCTGGAGCCTGGATCCTTGTACCCTGAGAATGGAACTGCCCCAAAGCCCAAAGCCTGGAGCCAAGAGCCTTTACCGCGGAGCCATGAGCCTTGAGCAGGGAGCCCGGAATCTGAAGCTTGGAGACAGGAGGCTATAGCCCTGAGCCCGGAGCCTGGAACGAAACCCTAGCCCGGATTCTTGAAACCGGAGAATGGAGCGCAGAGCCTGGACCCCTGGACCCTTAATTGACCCAAAGCCCGGAGCATGGAGCATGGAGCCTGGAGTTTGGAGCCTTGAGCCTGGAGCCTGGAGCCTGGAGCCTGGAGCCTGGAGCCTGGAGCCTTCAAAATAGAACCCGGAGCAACAAACTGACCCTGATCCCAGAGCCTTGAGCCCAGAACCTCAAACTCACCCATGATCCCGGATCCTGGAGCTCGATGTCTGGAACCTGGAGCCTGGTGCACGGAACCTGGAGCCTGGAGCCCGGAGTCTTCAGCCCGGAGCCTTGAACTGACCCAGAGCCTGAAGCCTGGTACCCTGAGAATGGAACTGCCCCAACGCCCAAAGCCTGGAGCCCGGAGCCTTGACCGCAGAGCCATGAGCCTTAAGCAGGGAGCCCGGAATCTAAAGCCTGGAGACAGGAGGCTTGAGCCCTGAGCCCGGAGCCTGGAACTTAACCCTAGCCCGGATTCTTGAAAACAGGGAATGGAGCGCAGATCCTGGATACCTGAGCCTGGAGTCTGGAGTCTGGAGCCTTGAGCCTGGAGCGTGGAGCCTGGAGCCTGGAGCTTGGAGCCTGGAGCCTGGAGCCTGGAGCCTGTAGTCCGGAGCCTGGAACCTGGAGCCCTTAATTGACCCAAAGCCCGGAGCATGGAGCATGGAGCCTGGTGAGCCTGGAGCCCTTAACTGACCCATAGCCCGGAGCATGGAGCATGGAGCCTGGAGCTTGGAGCCTTGAGCCTGGAGCCCCTAACCTGGAGCCCAAAGCCTGGAACTGACACCGAGCCTGGAGCCTTGAGCCTGGAGCCTGGAACCCAGAGCCCACAGCCTGGAAATTACCCTGAGCAAGGAACCTGTAGCCTTGACCTAGTGTTTGGGGCAAGGAGCCTGGAGCCTGTGGCCCAATGCGCTGTGCCTTAAACTGACCCCGAGCCTAGAGGCTTGAGCCTGGAGCCCGGAGCATGGAACTGACCCCAAGCCCGGAGCCCTGTGCCTGGAACATGGAGCCTGAAGCGCGGAGCCTGGATCCTTTAACCTGGAGCCTTAAACTGATAACGAGCCTGGAGTCTGGAGCCTGGAACTGACCCAAAGTGCGCAGCCTGGATCCTGGATTCTGAAGCCCGGAGCGTGGAAATAACCTCGTTCTCAGAACCTGAGGCCAGGGTTGAAACCCCTGCATGGAACTTACCCTGACCCCGAAGCCTGGAGCCCGGAGCCCGGAGCCCGGAGCCCAGAACCCGGAGACTGGAGTTTTGAGTTTGGAGCCTTGAACCTAGAACCGAGAGCCTGGAAGAAGAACCCTAGCCCAAAGCCTGGAGCCCGGACCCTGAAACAAAACCCCATGCCTGGAGTCTGGAGCCCTGGGTGTGGAACCTCAAGCATAGAACTTACTCCGAGCCAGAAGCCTGGCGCCTGACAGGCGGGAGACCGGAACTTGGAACTGACTCCATGCCCGGAGCCTGGAGCCTTGAGCCTTCAGCCTTGAGCTTTGAGCCTTGAGCCTTGAGCCTGGAGTCTGGAGCCTGAGGCCCCAAACTTGGACCCTGGAGCCTTGAACTGAACCGGAGACAGGAGCCTGGGGACTGAAGCATGGAACTGACCCCGAATCCGGACCACGGTTACTGAATCGATGAGCTTGGAGCCTGGAACCTTGAACCTGCAGCCCACAGCCTTGAACTGATGCCGAACGCTGACCCAACAGCCCGGAGCCTTGAACTGATAATGAGCCTGGAGCCTGGAGCCCGGAGCCTGGAGCCCGGAGCCTGGAGCCCGGAGCCTGGAGCCCGGAGCCCGGAGCCTGGAGCCCGGAGCCTGGAGCCTGGAGCCTGGAACTTACCCCGAACCTTAATCCATGAGCCTGGAGGCCGGAGCCTTAAACTGATCACGAGCCCATAGCCTGGAGCGCGGAGTCTGGAGATTGGAGCCTGGAACTGAAGCCTGGAGTCTGGAGCCTGGAAGAAGACCCTTAGCCCAAAGCCTGGAGCCCGGAGCCTGGAGAAAGGAACCTCGAGACTGGAACTGAACCCGAGCCCGGAGCCCGGAGCCCGGAGCCCGGAGCCCGGAGCCCGGAGCCTGGAGCTGACCCTTAGCCCAGAGCCTGGATCCTTGATTGCAGAGCCTTGAGCCCAGAGCTTCGAGCTTGGAACTGACCCTGGAACCTGGGGCCTGGAACCCGGAGCCCTAAACTGATCCCGAAACCGGAGCCATGAGCTTTGAGCCGGAAGCTTTGAGCCGGGAGAATGGAGCCCGGAGACTGAAATTAACCCCGTGCCCGGAGACTTGAGCCCAGGGCGTGGAACCCGGAGCCTGGAACTTACCCCAATCCCGAAGCCTGGATCCTGAAGCCTTGATCCCGAAACTTTGAAACTACCCCATGCCCAGAGCCTTGAGCCTTGAGCCTTGAGCCTGGAGCCTGGAGCATGGAGAATGAAGCCTTGAGCATGGAACTTGAAGCTTGGAGCCTGGAGCCTGGAGCCTGGAGCCCTGAGCCTGGAGCCCGGCGCCTGGAACTGAAACTGAGCCCGGAGCTCTGAGCCCGGAACCAGGAGCCTGGAGCCCGGAGCCTAGAACTGACCACACGTCCGGACCTTGGAGACCGGAGCCTAGAAATTTCCCCGTGCCTTGAGCCTTTAGATCGGAGCCTTGAGTGCTGAGCCTAGACGGAGGAGGCTCCAGGAACCCAGAGCCTGGAACTGACCCCGAGCCTTGAGCACGGAGCATGGAGTACGAAGCCTGGAACTGACACTGAGACTGAAACCTTGAGCCTGGAACAAACCCTGAGCCTGGAGCCTGAAGCCTTTACACCCGGAGCCGGGAGCCGGACCTTGGAGCATGGAGCCAGGAGCCTGGAGCTTGGAGCATAGAGCCTGGAGCCCGACGCCCTGAGCGTGGAGAATGGACTCTTGAATCTGGAGCCTGAAGCCAAGTTCCTGGAGCTTGGAACTGACCCGAGCCTGGAGCCTGGAGCCTGGAGCCCTGAGCCTGGAGCCGGAGCCCCGGAGCCCGAAGCCCGGAGCCCGGAGCTTTGAACTGACCCCAGTCCCTATAGTCTGGAGCCTTTTGCCTGAAGGCTCGTAGCCTGGAAAAGACCAAAAGCTGGGAGCGTGGAGCCGGGAACCCGGAGCTTGGAGCCTGGAGCCTTGAGCCCGAAGCTTGGAACTGACCCTGAGCCCGGAGCAAGGAAAGCGGAGCCTGAAGCGTGGAGCCCGGAGCCCGGAACCCGGAACCCGGAGCCTAGAGCCCGGAGCTTAGAACCTTGAGCCTGGAGCCTGTAACTGAGCCCTGAGCTTGGAGCCCTTACCCTGACCCTGGCCTCAGCCCTAACCTGAATCCTGGAACTTAGCCCGAGCCCGGTGCCCTAACCCTGGCCCTGGCCTAAGCCCTAACCGGGCCAGAGGATGTGATTTTTAGTTCCAGTGTGAAGCTTTAACGTGGCTGATGAAGAAAGGGGGAGAGAGGGTGGGAAAAAAAGAGTCAGAAAGTAAGTAGGCAAAATAGTCAATAAATTTTATTGATAGAGCATATTTCACAGACACGGTCAAAAAGTTCTTTACAGTGCAAAGCATAAATTAACAGTACAAATAAAATACAATTCAAATACCATTAAAACACAATAAAATATCTTTAATATACATTTAAAATACGATAAATACAGCAAGTTCAATCAGTTTGTAGAGGCCTGAGTCACACCGAAGACAGGCAAGGAGGGCCCCCACTGTATGGCTGCAATGTGGGGAAGCATTCCGTCTCCACAGGACGGTTTGAAAAATGCCAGAGCTTAGTTTGCAGCTTAAAGGTGGCTGGAGGAAAGAGTGGGAGAGAGACAGAAAAAAAGAGTCAGACCAGGGAGAGGACGAGCAGAGTTCTGAAAAATGGCCACAGACGTCGGAGTTCTACCGTTATCAAGCTCCACGTGAAAAAGCACCAGAGGTCAAAAAGGGGTTAGGCTTAAAGGGGTTCTGTCTGGACAAAAACATAAAAAAAAGTCCCACACAGGCCCGGACTGGCTAATTGGGAGGACCAGGACAATTCTTGGTGGGTAAGTATAATATTTAGGCCGCGAGGGCCAGAGTTCACTTTAAACATATACATATATATATATATATATATATATATATATATATATATATATATATATATATAGTATATGTATATATATATACATATACATATATACATACATATATATATATATATATAAATATATATATATATATATATAATATTTTTTTTTTTTTTTTTTTTTTTGCGGGGTGTGTCATAGCACCTGGGTTGATCACGTAAACTGCAACCGCTTTTTCATGGGCCACCACTCCCTCTACTAGCAAGCAGACGCAGACGCACCTATGTCCTTGCATAAAGTTAGTAGCTCTATACTTTAGCAGTGGAGCATATATGATCTCTGCTCTGTTTGCTATGTCGGTGGTCAGCTGTGTTTTCTGTTTGAAACATGGATAATAGAAAGAGCAAGGGTAATGCAGAAAAGGCAAGAATTAGAAAGAGGAAAGCTCTGGAAGCAAACACAGCCAGATCTTCTAAAATTGGCAATTTTTTAACAAAAACGACTTCCCGGTTGGAAACAACTAATGAGGACGATGAAACAGGTAAACAACCTTACAAGCTAGTGAATTATCGAGTCAATGAATTGTGTGGCATTGTGGCATGTAACATAACGTTATGCAATTTAATTAATAGTATGATGCGATGCCACATAACTGGGAAACTTTGTCTTGTAGCTCCTCAGAGTCAGAAAGCAGATCCAGCACCAGACACCAGCCATGAGCCCACAAGTCCAGAGTGGGCCGGTAGGACTGCTCATAGACTGAAGATTATTAGAATAAAAAGGCTACAATGAGGAGTATGGTGTAGGCCTGCTCAGTATGAAAGGTGCTCTGAAATGCTAGATGATTCGGCACTACATGAATGAAACTGACACGAAGGCTTTGCAAAATAGAAGATTTGTGCTGAGAATTATGACCATTTTTAAAATGTGATTTAGTGTCAGAAGTAGAGCTAGGGGATTGCTCTTGTCACTATGGAAGGAAAAGGTGAGCTGTTGGAACAGACTGTGTGAACAAGGATTAGTTCCAGTAAAACCACTTTCTATACCCAAACGATAGTCCTGACCTTTTTTTTTTTTCATCATTAAAAGTGAGACAGTAAATACACAAAGCCCACAATTGAAAGGCAATAGCATAAAGTAATATCAAATAAGCCTGCATATTTTGCCAATGTAAATATCTTAATTGTCATAGGTCAAAATGTCTGTAGATATTATTTTTTACTGTGATACAGGTGCAGGCGAATCTAGGGAAACTGAAGGAAGAGTGAAAGGGAGAGCAGAGTCTACTGCTGACAGAGGAGCAGCGAAGCAGCAGAACCCTGAACCACTAATCAGAAATTAAACAGATGAAGATGAGTCTGTTGTTAGCTTTGATTACTTTGCTCACCCTCAGTCATGGGATATACATGCATTTTTTCTTATCATCCTTGTCAAACCCCTATTATCACTATATCAAAAGTTTTCAGTAGCAAAGATGGAAAAAAACCACAAGTAAGTTGTGATAGAAATCTTTTGCTGCAGAGGATACAAAAATGATAGCGTTATTAGAAAGTGCAGCAAGTTTTATTTTTTTAAATTATTTTTTTTTATGTAATATTTTTATATATTCTTTTATTTCATTTCAAACATTTTAAAGTTTTGAAAAATTTTAACACTTATAAGAACAAAAATATAGATTCTGTTTTTGTTGTGTTGTGAGGAATAATAATGTTGGAGATGTCGATGTGTACTCACTGTTGAAATAAATCCACATTGTGAAGCAACCTTTACTTGCGCTGAATCGGAAATATTTTAGAAAATACACTGAATTACAAGGCTTTGCAGAACAGTATGTAGGTTATAATTCCATGATTTTAATTATAATTGGTCGTGATCTAAAGTGGGCCGGTCTGAGGCACGAATTTCCAGGGCTGAAAATGAGCCTCAGTCCGGCCCTGGTCCCACATACTGTGTAGGTTATAATTCCATGATTTTAATTATAATTAAATTTATAATTATTATAATTATAAATTATTATAATTATAATAATTTAATTTAATTATAATGAATTTAATTATAATTGGTCGTGATCTAAAGTGGGCCGGTCTGAGGTACGAATCTCCAGGGCTGAAAATGAGCCTCAGACCGGTCCCTGGTCCCACATACGGTTCGAGTTTTCCCGTTTTCCAGCTCCAGATGAGAAAAGCACCGGAGGTTAAAAAGGGGATCAGCTAACTTGCGTTCTGTCTTTGAAAAAACATAATCACAGGCCTGGAAAAATAGCAAAGTCCAACACAGGCCTGGAAAAAAGACAGAGTCCACACGGTACGCCGGCCGTCCCGGCCTAATACTGACCCGGGTAAGCGCGACATTTCCGGGAGTTCCTCCTCCTCAGACCATGCCAATGTGCAGCTTCAAGGTGGCTGGAAGAAAAAAAAAAAAAAAAGGGGGGGGTGGGGTGGGGTGACCAAGGACCAGGGCGAGAGTTTTTCCTCGAGTGTGAGGCTCTAATGTGAGGCCCACTGGGGGGGTTTGAAAAAGTTCCACAACTCAGTGAGCAGCTTTAAGGAGGCTGGAGAGAAGAGAGGGGGAGAGAGGGGAAAAGATTAAGACCTGGAACAAGGTTAGGTTTCCAGCTAAAGTTCAGGAGAAGCCCCGGAGGTTTAAAAAAAAAAAAAAAAAAAAGGTGTTAGGCATATCGGGGTTGTCTCTGGAAAAAAACATAAAGTTACGGTTCATGTTTTATCGTTATCCAGCTCCAGATGAGAAAAGAACCGGAGCTTTAAAAAGGGGTTAGGCTGACCGGTGTTCTGTCTCTGGAAAAAAAACAATGTCCCACACGGGCTGGAAAAAAGACAGAGTCCACACCGTCCACCAGCCATCCCGGTCTAACCCTGACAAGGGTCAGTGCGAAATTTCCCAGTGCTCTTCCTCGTCCATGCACGCATGTGTGCAACTTTCAGGGGGTTGGAGGAAAGAGGGAGAGAGAGAGCAAGACAGAAAGAAAGACAAAGAATCAGGACCATGGACAGAGTTCTTGCAATAGAGTGTGGTCGCAATGTAAGGCAGCATTCCATCTCCATGGGACGGTTTGAAAAATGCCAGAACTAAGTGTGAAGCTTTACGTTCTGCTTGAGACAAAACATCCATCTCTCAAAAGTTACCAAATCAGCTTCTGCTTGCGTGAAACGCTATAAAATGACATTTTTACCAATATAGTCAGAAAAGCATGAAAACACGAAAAACAAGTAAGAAATAAGTGTATTAATGCGGTTTCTTAAAAGTCTTCTAAAATCATGAAGTTCTGCTTGAAAAAAACTTCTTTGTCTCAAAGTGACCAAAAAAGCTTCTTTTCGCGCAAAACACTCAAGAATGACATTTTTTCTCTTCTACTCAGAAAAGTGAGAAAACACTAAAAACAAGTCAGAAGTAAGTTTTTTTTAGGGCTATTTCGTCAAAGTGTTTTCAGTTCATGACGTTTTCCTTGAGAACAAAACATCCTTGTCTCAAAGTGACAAAACAGCTTCTTATCGTCTGAAACGCTCAAAAATGACATTTTTGCCTCTTCTATTTAGAAAAGCATGAAAACACAAAAAAAGTCAGAAATTAAGTGTTTTATGGCTATTTCGTCAAAGTGTTTTCAGTTCATGACGTTTTTCTTGAGAACAAAACATCCTTGTCTCAAAGTGACCAAAACAGCTTCTTATCGTCTGAAACGCTCAAAAATGACATTTTGCCTCTTCTATTCAGAAAAGCATGAAAACACTAAAAAATAGTCAGAAATAAGTGTTTTATGCTGTGTTTTGAAATTCTTTTAAGTTCATGACGTTTTGCTTTAGAAAAACACATCCTTATCTCAAAGTGACCAAAACAGCTTCTTATCGTTTGAAACGCTCAAAAATGACAAAAGCATTCGAAAAAATTCGAAAAGCATAAAAAAAAAACCCTAAAAACAAGTAAGAAATAAGTGTATTATGGCGGTTTCTGAAAAGTCTTTTCAAATCATGAAGTTCTGCTTGAAAAAAATTTCTTTGTCTCAAAGTGACCAAAACACCTTCTTTTCGCGTGAAGCACTCAAGAATGGCATTTTTCCTCTTCTACTCAGAAAAGCGAGAAAACACTAAAAACAAGTCATAAATAAGTGTTTTATGGCTGTTTTGTCAAAGTCTTATCAGTTCATGACGTTTTGCTTGATAATTAAATATCCTTGTCTCAAAGTGACAAAACAGCTTCTTATCGTCTGAAACGCTCAAAAATGACATTTTTTTCAACTTCTTCTTAGAAAAGTAGAAAATCACTAAAAAAAAAAAAAAAAAAAAAAAAAAAAGTCAGAAATAAGTGATTTATTGCTGTTTTTTCGACGACTTAACAGTTCATAAAATTTTCCATGAGTGGAAATCATTCTTTTCTTAAACTGAAAAAAATAGCTCCTTTTCATCTGAAACGCTCAAAAAATTACATTTTTGCCTCTTCTACTCAGAAAACAAGGAAAATCGAGAAGTCTGCACATTGTGGTGAGCCTTTAGCCCAGCGCAAGGATCCTGGAGCCTTAACCCTGGAACTGAACAAGAGACCGGAGCCCGGTACCCGTACCCTGTAAATGACCCCAAACACTGACCCCGGAGGCTTGAGCCCGGAACCTGGAGACCGGAGTGCGGAGCCCTCAGACCGGAGCCAGGAGCCCGGAGGACGTAGTCCGTAGTCCCGAGCCTGGAACTGAACCCGAGAACAAAGTCTGGAGCCGTTAACCTGGCGAACGGAGCCTGCCACTTATAAATAACCTGGAGCCTTGAGTCTAGAGGGCGGAAACTTGAGCGCGGAGCATAGAGACACGGGCTTATGGACTGGAGCTCGGAGCCCACATCCTAAAACTGACCACGTGCCTTGAGCCATGAGCCCGGAGCCTGGAACTGACCCCGAACCTTGACCCGGAGCATCGAGCCGTGATCGTAGAGCCGTGAGCATGGAGATTTGAAACTGGAGTCCGGAGCCTGGAAATGACCCCATGCCTTGAAGCCTGGTGCCTGAATCGTGGAGCAAGGAGCGTGGAGCCTAGAGCCTTCAGCCTTGAATTGACCCCGAGCCTTGAGTCTTGAGCTCGGAGCATTGAGCAGTGAGCCCGGAGCCTGGAGTCTGGAGCCTGGAACTGACCGAAAGTGCGCAGCCTAGAACCTGGATTCTGCAGCCCGGAGCTTGGAAATGACCCCGTTCTCAGAACCTGGAGGCCAGGGTTGAAACCCCGGCATGGAACTTACCCTTAACCCGAAGCCTTAAGCCCGGAGCCCAAAGGCCAGAGCATGGAATAAACCCCAAACCCGAAACCTGGGTCCATGAGACCGGAGTCGGGAACTGATTGCGATCCCCAAAACCTGGAGCGTTGAGCTTTGAACCGGGAGCCTTTAGCCATGAGCCTGGAGCCTAGAGCCTGGAGCCTGGAAGAAGAATCAGAGCCCAAAGCCTGGAGCCCGGAGCCTTGAGTCCGGAGCCCGGAGCTCGGAGCTCGGAGCCCGGAGCCTGGAAATGACCCTCAGATAGGAACCTGGAGACTTGACCTTAAGTTTGGGTCACGGAGCCTGGAGCCTGGAGCCTGGAGTCCGATGCGCAGTGCCTGAAACTAACACCGACCCTTGAGGCTGGAGCTTGGAGCCTGGAGCATGGAACAGGCACAAAGCCCAGAGCCCTGTGCCTGGAACCAGAAGCCAGGAGTGCGGCGCCATGATCCTTTAGCCCGTAGGCTGGATCTGATCCTGACCCTATAGTTTTGAGCCGGTAGCCTGGAGCAAAGAGTCTGCAACTGACCACGACCCTGGAGCCTTGAGCCTTGAGCCTTGAGCTTGGAGCCTAAAAGCCTTGAGTCTTGAGCCTTTAGCCATGAGCCTGGAGCCAAGAGCCTGGAGCCTGGAGCCTGGAAGAAGAATCAGAGCCCAAAGCCTGGAGCCCGGAGCCTTGAGTCCGGAGTCCGGAGCCCGGAGCTCGGAGCTCGGCGCTCGGAGCTCGGAGCTCGGAGCCCGGAACCCGGAGCCTGGAAATGACCCTCAGATAGGAACCTGGAGACTTGACCTTAAGTTTGGGTCATGGAGCCTGGAGCCTGGAGTCCGATGCGCAGTGCCTGAAACTACCACAGACCCTTGAGGCTGGAGCTTGGAGCCCGGAGCATGGAACAGACACAAAGCCCGGAGCCCTGTGCCTGGAACCAGAAGCCAGGAGTGCGGAGCCGTGATCCTTTAGCCCGAAGCCTGGATCTGATCCTGACCCTATAGTTTTGAGCCGGTAGCCTGGAGCAAAGAGTCTGCAACTGACCACGACCCTGGAGCCTTGAGCCAGGAGCTTGGAGCCGTGAGCCTGAAGCCTTGAGCCTTGAGCCGTGAGCCTGGAGCCTGGAGCCTGCAGCCTTCAGCCGTGAGCCTGGAACCTGGAGCATTGAGCTTAGAACACAGAATCTCTAGCCCAGACCTTCAAGACTGGAGCCCAGAACCAAGATACTCGAAGTGACCCCGAGCCCGGAGGAACAAACCCAGAGCCTTTAACTGACCATGAACATTGATCCTAGATCCCTGAGCCTGGAGCCTGAAATCTGGAACTTACCCCAAGCCTGGAGCCCGTAGCATGGAGCCGTGAGCACGGAGCCTGGCGCATAGAGCCTGGAACTGACCTTAAGTCCGGACCTTGGAGCCCGGAGCCAAGAAATGATCCCGAGCCCGGAGCCCGGAGCCCTGAGCATGGAGCGTGGAGCGCGGAGCCTGGAACTGACCCCGAGCACAGAACCTGGAGCCTGGAGTCTTGAGTCAGGAGCCTGGAAATGACCCTGTGCCTGGAGCCTTGAGTCCAGAGACTGGAATTGACTCAGAGCACGGAACCTTGAGTCAGGACCCAGAAGCCCGGAGACTGGAACTGACCCCGAGCCTGGTTCCTGGAGCTTGGAGCTCGGAGCATTGAGCCGTGAGCATGGAGCTGTGAGCTCTGAGACTGGAACCAGGAACCTGGAGCCTAGAGCCCGGAGCCTGGAAAAAACTCCGAGTCCGAAGCCTTGATTCTAGAGACCGGAGCGTGGAAATGACCCCGTTCCCAGAGACTGGAGCCCAGGGCGTGGAACCCCGAGCATGGAACTTAGCCCGAGCCCGAAGCCTGGAGCCTTAAGCCTGGAGACCGGAACTTGGACCTGACCCAAAGCCCGGAGCCTGGAGTCTTGAGCCCACAGGCCTGGGCATGGAATACACCCTGAACCCGAAACCTGGGTCCTTGTGCCCGGAGCCTTGAACTGATCCAAAGCCCAGAGCCTTGAGCTTTGAGCCTGGAGCACTGAACCTGGAGCCTGGAGCCATGAGAATGGAGCCAAGAGCCTGGAAGAAGACCCCAAGCCAAAAGCCAGGAGCCCAAGGCGTGAAACCCCAAGCACGGAACTTACCCTGAGCAAGAAGACTGGAGCCTGGAGCCTGGAGCCTGGAACTGACGCTGAGCCCAGAGCCTTGACCCCGGAGCCTGAAGCATGGAGCCCGGAGCCCGGAGCCTGGAACTGACACCGACCCTGGAGCCTTTACCCTAGAGCTCAGAACTTGAAGTATGGAGCCTTGAGCCTTGAGCCTTGGAGCCTTGAGCCTAGGGGGCCTTGAGCCGAGAGTCTAGAGCCTGGTGACTGGAGCCATAAACTGACCCAGAGCCTTGAGCCTTGAGTCTATAGCCCAGAGCATGGAACTGACCCCGAGGCTGGAGCCTGGAGCCTGGAGCCCAGAGCATTGAGCCTGGAGCCAGGTGCCTGTAACCTGGAAAGCGTAGTCACGAACCGGGAGCATAGAGCCTGAAGCCTTGAACTGAGCCCGAAATAAGGAGCCTAAAACTTTGAGCCCGGAGCCACGAACATACTCTGAGCCCAAAGCCTTGATCCCTTAGGAAGGAACCTTGAGCATGGAGCCTGGAAATGACCCCCAGCAAAGAACCTTGAGCCTTGACCTTAAGTTTGGGTCATGGAGCCTGGAGCCAAGGGCCCGATGCGCAGTGCCTAAAACTGACCCTGAGCCTAGAGGCTGGAGATTGGAGCCCGAAGCATGGAACAGACACCAAGCCCGGAGCCTGGATCCTTTAGCAAAGAGCCTGGAATAGAACCCGAGCCTAGAGTCTTTAGCTGATAGCTTGGAGCACGGAGTCTGCAACTGACCAAGACCCTGGAGACTTGAGCCTTCAGCCTGGAGCTTGGAGCCGTGAGCCGTGAGCCTGGAGCCCGGAGCCTGGAACCCTGGAACTTACCCCAAGCCTGGAGCCTGGAGCCTTGAGCCTTGAGCCAGTAGCCTGGAGCTCGGAGCATTGAGCGGTGAGCATGGAGCTGTGAGCCTGGAGCCACGAGCCCGGAGCCTGGAACTGACTCCGAGTTCGGAGCCTGGACTCTTGAGCCTGAAGCGTGGAAATGACCTGGTCCCAGAGCCTGGAGCCCAGGGCATGGAACCCCGAGCATGGAACTTAGCCCGAGCCCAAGCCTGGAGCCTTAAGCCTGGAGACGGGAACTTGGACCTGACCCAATTCCTGGAGCCTGGAGTCATGAGCCCACAGGCCAGCGCATTGAACACACCCTTAACTCAAAACCTGGGACCTGGTGCCCGGAGCCTTGAACAGATCCCGAGCCCAGAGCCTAGAGCTTTTAGCCCAGAGCCTTGAGCCTTGAGCATGGAGCTCTGAGCCTTGAGCCCAGAGCCTGGAGCCTGGAGCCTGGAGCCTGGAGCCTGGAGCCTGGAGCCTAGAGCATGGAGCTTGGAGCCTTGAGCCATGAGCATGGAGCTTAGAGCCTGGAAGAAGACCCCAAGCTAAAGACCAGGAGCCCAGAGCCTGGAAAAAAACTCTTTCCGGGAGCTTGGAGCCCTGGGCGATAAACCCCAGGCATGGAACTTACCCCAAGCCAGAAGCCTGGAGCCTGAAGTCGGGAGACCGTAACTTGCAACCTTTCCCCTAGCCTGGGAGCCTGGAGCCTGGAGCATTAAGCCCGCAACACGGAACCCTGAGACCATAGCCCACAGCCTGTAGCCTGGAGAGCGACGCCTGGAGAGCGAAGCCTGGAGAGCGGAGCCTTGAGCCTTGAGCCTTGAGCCTGGAACTGACCCCGAGTCCGGAGCCAAGAGCTTGAACCATGCAGACTTGAGCATGGAGCCTGGAACCAAGAGTGTGGAACTGACCCTGAGCCTTGAGCTTGGAGGCTTGAGCCCGGAGAAAGGAACTTACCCCGAGCCTGGAGACTTGAGCCTGGAGCCTGGAGCTCGGAGCATTGAGCCGTGAGCATGGAGCTGTGAGCCTTGAGCCACGAGCCCGGAGACTGGATCTGACTCCGAGTTCGGAGCCTGGATTCTAGAGCCCGAAGCATAGAAATGACCTGGTCCCAGACCCTGGTGCCCAGGGCATGGAACCCCGAGCATGGAACTTAGCCCGAGCCCAAGCCTGGAGCCTTATGCCTGGAGACCGGAACTTGGACCTGACCCCATTCCTGGAGCCTGGAGTCTGGAGCCCAAAGGCCAGCGCATTGAAAACACACTGAACTCAAAACCTGGGTCCTGGTGCCCGGAGCCTTGAACTGATCCCGAGCCCAGAGCCTGGAGCTTTTATCCCAGAGCCTTGAGCCTTGAGCATGGAGCTTGGAGCCTTGAGCCATGAGCATGGAGCCTACAGCCTGGAAGAAGACCCCAAGCTAAAGACCAGGAGCCCAGAAACTGGAAAAAACCTCTTTCCGGGAGCCTGGAGTCCTGGGTGTGAAACCTCAAGCATGGATTTTTTCCCGAGCCAGAAGCCTGGAGCCTGAAGCCGGGAGACCGGAACTTGGAACCTATCCCCTTGCCTGGAGCCTTGAGCCTGGAGCATTAAGCCCGTAACACGGAGCCCTGAGCCCATAGCCTGCAGCCCGGAGCCTGGAGAGCAAAGCCTAAAGAGCGAAGTCTGGAGAGCGGAGCCTTGAGCCTTGAGCCTTGAGCCTTGAGCCTGGAACTGACCCCGAGCCTGGAGCCAAGAGCTTGAACCATGCAGACTTGAGCATGGAGCCTGGAGCCAAGAGCATGGAACTGACCCCAAGCCTTGAGCTTGGAGGCTTGAGCCCGGAGCAAGGAACTTACCCCGAGCCTTGAGCTTTGAGCCTTCAGCCTGGTGCCAGTAGCTTGGAGCCTGGTACGTGTAGCAATGAGCGTGGAAAATATAGCCATTAGCCTGGAACTAACCCCGAGCCTGAAATGTGGAGCCTAAAAACTGGAGACCGGAACTTGGAACTTACCCCATGCCAAGAGCCTGGAGCCCGGAGCCTGGAGCCTTGAGCGGGAGCCCAGAGCCTGGAACTGACACTGAGCCCGGAGCCTGAAGCTTGGAGCCTGGAGACTTGAACTGACCCTGAAGCCTTGAGCCTGGAGTCTTGAGCCTGGAGAATGGAATTGACCCCGAGGCTGGAGCCTGGAGACCGGAGACTTGAGCCTGGAGCATGGTGTCAGTAGCCTGGAACGCCTAGTCACGAACCTGGAGCATAGAACCTATAGCCTGAAGCTGTGCCCAAAATATGGAGTCTAAAACCTTGAGCCCGGAGCCACAAACATACTCCGAGCCCAAAGCCTGGATCCCGGAGGAAGGAACGTGGAGCCTGGGGCCTGGAGACTTGAGCCTGAAAACTGGAGACCGGAGAAAAAATCTGACCCTGATCCCAGAGCCTTGAGCCCAGAGCATCGAACTGACCCCGATCCCCAATCCTGGAGCGCGGTGTCTGGAACCTGGAGCCTGGTGCACGGAACCTGGAGCCTGGAGCCAGGAGCCTGGAGCCTGGTACCCTGAGAATGGAACTGCCCCAAAGCCCAAAGCCTGGAGCCAAGAGCCTTTACCGCAGAGCCATGAGCCTTGAGCAGGGAGCCCGGAATCTGAAGCCTGGAGACAGGAGGCTTGAACCCTTAGCCCAGAGCCTGGAACTAAACCCTAGCCCGGATATCTCTAAACCGAAGAATGGAGCGCAGAGCCTGGATCCCGGAGCCTGGAGCCTGGAGCCTTCAACATGGAGCCCGGAGGAAAAAACTGACCCTGATCCCAGAGCCTTGAGCCCAGAGCCTCGAACTGACCCCGATCCCGGATCCTGGAGCTCGATGTCTGGAACCTGGAGCCTGGTGCACGGAAACTGGAGCCTGGAGCCCGGAGTCTTGAGCCCGGAGCCTGGAACTGACCCAGAGCCTGAAGCCTGGTACCCGGAGAATGGAACTGCCCAAAAGCCCAAAACCTGGAGCCCGGAGCCTTGACCGCGGAGCCATGAGCCTTAAGCAGGGTGCCCGGAATCTGAAGCTTGGAGACAGGGTGCTTGAGCCCTGAGCCCGGAGCCTGGAACTTAACCTTAGCCTGGATTCTTGAAACCGGGGAATGGAGTGCAGAGCCTGGATCCCGGAGCCTGGAGCCTGGAGCCTGGATCCCGGAGCCTGGAGCCTGGAGCCTGGAGCCTGGAGCCTTGAGCCTGGAGCCTGGAGCCTGGAGCCTGGAGCCTCGTGCACGGAATCTAGAGCCAGGACCTTAAAGACTGGAGCCCAGAACCAAGATGCTCGAAGTGACCCAGAGCCCGGAGGAAAGAACCCGGAGCCTTGAACTGACCATGAACATTGATCCTTGATCCCTGAGCCTGGAGCCCAAACCATGGAACTTACCCCAAGCCTGGAGCCCGTAGCATGGAGCAGTGAGCTTGGAGCCTGGCGCATAGAACCTGGAACTGACCTAAAGTCCGGACCTTGGAGCCCGGAGCCAAGAAATGACCCCGAGCCCGAAGCCCTGAACATGGAGCGTGGAGCCTGGAACTGACCCCGAGCAATGAACCTTGAGCTTGGAACCTGGGGTCCGGAGCATGGATCTGTGAGCATGGAGCCGTGACCCTGGAGCTGTGAGCTCAAAGCCTTGTACTGACCCTGAGTAAAGAGCCTGGAGTCTTGAGCCAGGAGCCTGGAAATGACCCTGTGCCTGGAACCTGGAGTCCGGAGACTGGAACTGACCCCGAGCCTGAGCTGAGCCTGGAGCTTGGAGCTTGGAGCCGTGAGCCGTGAGCCTTGAGCCGTGAGCTGTGAGCCTGGAGCCAAGAGCCTGGAGCCTGCAAACTGGAGCCCGGAGAAAAAACTGACCCTGATCCCAGAGCCTTGAGCCCAGAGCCCTGGAACTCTGGAACTGACCCCGAGCCTTGAGCCTGGAGCTTGGAGCTCGGAGCATTGAGCCGTGAGCATGGAGCTGTGAGCCTGGAGACTGGAGCCCGGAGCCTGGAGCCTGGAGCCCGGAGCCTGGAACTGACTCCGAGTCCGAAGCCTTGATTCTGGAGCCTGGAGCGTGGAAATGACCACGTTCCAAGGGACTGGAGCCCAGGGTGTGGAACCCCGAGCATGGAACTTAGCCCTAGCCCGAAGCCTGGAGCCTTAAGCCTGGACACCGGAACGTGGACCTGACCTAATGTCCGGAGCCTGGAGTAAGGAGCCCACAGGCAAGGGCATCCAATAAACCCTGAACCCGAAACCTGGGTCCTTGTGCCCGGAGCCTTGAACTGATCCAGAGCCCAGAGCCTTGAGCTTTGAGCCTTGAGCTTTGAACCTGGAGCCTGGAGCCTTGAGCCTGGAGCTTGGAGCCAAGAGCCTGGAAGAAGACCCCAAGCCCAAAGCCAGGAGCCTGGAGCCCTAGGCATGAAACCCCAAGCATGGAACTTACCCCGAGATGAAAGCTTTGAGCCTTGAGTCTGGAGCCGGAACCTGGAGCCTGGAGCCTTGAGGGGGGAGAACGGAGCATGGAACTGACACCGACCCTGAAGCCTACAGCTCAGAGCTTGAAGTATGAAGCCTTGAGCCTGGATTCTAGAGCCTTGTGACTGGAGCCCTGAACTGACCCAGAGCCTTGAGCCTTGAGTCTTGAGCCCGGAGCATGGAACTGACCCCGAGGCTGGAGCCTGGAGCCTGGAGCCCGGAGACTTGAGCCTGGAGCCAGGTGCCTTTTGCCTGGAACGCGTAGTCATGAGACTAGAGCACAGAGCCCGTAACCTTGATTTGAGCCCGAAATAAGGAGCCTAAAACGTTGAGCCCGGAGCCATGAACATACTCCGAGCCCAAAGCCTTGATCCCTTAGGAAGGAGCCTTGAGCCTTGAGCCTTGAGCCTGGAAATGACCCCCAGCAAGGAACCTGGAGCCTTGACCTCAAGTTTGGGTCATGGAGCCTGGAATATAGAGCCCGATGCGCAGTGCCTGAAACTGACCCTGAGCCTAGAGGCTTAAGCTTGGAGCCAGGAGCATGGAACAGACAACAAGCCCGGAACCCTGTGCCTGGAACCAGGAACCAGGAGTGCGGAGCCTGGATCCTTTAGCCCGGAGCCTGGAACTGATCCCGAGCCAAGAGTCTTGAGCCGATAGCCTGGAGCACGGAGTTTTACACTGACCAAGACCCTGGAGCCTGGAGCCTTGAGCCTGGAGCTTGGAGCCGTGAGCCTTGAGCCGTGAGCCGTGAGCCGTGAGCCGTGAGCCGTGAGCCTGGAGCCAAGAGCCTGGAGCCTTCAAACTGGAGCCCGGAGAAAAAACTGACCCTGATCCCAGAGCCTTGAGCCCAGAGCCCTGGAACTCTGGAACTGACCCCGAGCCTGGAGCCTGGAGCCTGGAGCTCGGAGCATTGAGCGGTGAGCATGGAGCCGTGAGCCTGGAGCCTGGAGTCCAGAGCCTGGAACTGACCTCAAGGGCGGAGCCTTGAACCTGGATTCTGGTGCCCGGAGTGTGGAAATTACTCTGTTCTCAGAGCCTGGAGCCAGGGCCATGGATCCCTGAGAATGGAACTTAGCCCGAGCCCAAAGCCTGGAGCCTGAAGCCCAAAGGCCAGAGCATGGAATACATCCCGAACCCAAAACCTGGGTCCTTGAGACCAGAGTCTGGAACTGATCTTGAGCCAAAAGACTGGAGGTTTGAGCCTGGAGCCTTGAACCTGGAACCGAGAGCCTGGAAGAAGACCCCTAGCCCAGAGCCTAGGGGCCCGGAGCCTGGGAAAAAATCCCATGCCTGGAGCCTGGAGCCCTGGATGTGGAACCCCAAGCATAGAACTTACCCCGAGCCAGAAGCCTGGCGCCTGAAAGGCGGGAGACCGGAACTTGGAACTGACTCCATGCCCGGAGTCTGGAGCCTTGAGCCTTGAGCCTTGAGCCTGGAGTCTGGAGCCTGAGGCCCCGAACTTGGAGCCTGGAGCCTTGAACTGAACCGGAGACTGGAGCCTGGAGACTGAAGCATGGAACTGACCCCAAATATGGAGCACGGTTACTGGATCGATGAGCTTGGAGCCTGGAACCTTGAACATGCAGCCCAGAGCCTTGAACTGACGCCGAACCCGGACCCTAGAGCCAAGAGCCCGGAGCCTCGAGCTGATAATGAGCCTGGAGCCTAGAACCTGGAGACTGGAACTTTCTTAATCCATGAGCCTGGAGGCCGGAGCCTGGAAGATGACTGTGAGCCCAAAGCCTTGAGCCCGGAGCCCGGAGCATGGAGTCAAGAACCTCGAGACTGGAACTTAACCCGAGCCCGGAGCCCAGAGCCAAGAACCCGGAGCTGACCCTAAGCCTGGATCCTTAATTTTTGAGCCTTGAGCCCGGAGCTTAGAGCTTTGACCTTACCCTGACCCCGGAATCTGGGGCCTGGAACCTGGAGCCTGAAACTGATCCCGAACCCGGAGCCATGAGCTTTGAGCTAGAAGCTTTGAGCCGGGAGAATGGAGCCCGGAGACTGGAAATAACCCTGTGCCCGGAGTCTACAGCCCAGGGCGTGGAACCCGGAGCCTGGAACTTACCCCAATCCCGAAGCCTGGAGCCTGAAGCCTGGATCCCGTAACTTTGAACCTACCCCATGCTCGGAGCCTTGAGCCTTGAGCCTGGAGCCCTGAGCCCGGAACCAGGAGTCTGGAGCCTGGAGCCTGGAGCCTGGAGCTTGGAGCCCGGAGCCTAGAACTGACCACACGTCCGGACCTTGGAGACCAGAGCCTAGAAAGTACCCCGTGCCTTGAGCCTGGAGATCGGAGCCTCGAGTGTGGAGCCTAGGCGTAGGAGGATCCAGCAACCCAGAGCCTGGAACTGACCCCGAGCCTTGAGAACGGAGCATGGAGTACGATGCCTGGAACTGACCCTGAGACTGAAACCTGGAGCCCGGAGCCTGGAACTAACCCTGAGCCATGAGCCTGAAGCCTTTAGCCAGGAGCCAGGAGCCAGGAGCCAGGAGCCAGGAGCCAGGAGCCAGGAGCCCGGAGCTTGGAGCATGGAGCCAGGAGCCTAGAGCTTGGAGCATGGAGCCTGTAGGCCAACGCCCTGAGCGTGGAGCATGGAGTCTTGAATCTGGAGCCTGAAGCCCGGTGCCCAGAGCTTGGAACTGATCCCGAGCCTGGAGCCAAGAGCCTGGAGCCTGGAGTCTGGAGCTTTGAGCCCGGAGCTTTGAACTGACCCCAATCCTTGAGTCTGGAGCATTTTGCCTGGAGCTCGTAGCCTGGAAAAGACAGAAAGCTGGGAGCCAAGAGCCGGGAGCCCGGAGCCTGGAGCCTGGAGCCTGGAGCCTTGAGCCCGAAGCTTGGAACTGACCCCGAGCCCGGAGCAAGGAAAGAAGAGCCTGGAGAGTGGAGCATGGAGCGTGGAGCGTGGAGCGTGGAGCCCGGAGCCCGGAGCCCGGAGCCCAGAACCCGGAGCCCGGACCCTAGAGCCTTGAGTCTGGAGCCTGTAACATAGCCCGAGCTTGGAGCCCTTACCCTGACCCTTGCCTCATCCCTAACCTGAGCCCTGGAACTTAGCCCGAGCCCAGAGCCCCAACCCTGTCCCTGGCCTCAGCCGTAACCCTAAACCCTGGAACGGAGTCCGAGCCCAGCTCCAAAACCCCGGCCCTGGCCTCAGCCCTAACCGGGCCAGAGGATGTGATTTTTAGTCCCAGTGTGAAGCTTTAAGGTGGCTGATGAATAAAAGGGGGAAAGAGGGGGGAAAAAAAGAGTCAGAAAATAAGTAGGCAAAATAGTCAATAAATTTTATTGATAGAGCACTTTTCACAGACACAGTCAAAAAGTTCTTTACAGTGCAAAGCATAAATTAACAGTACAAATAAAATACAATTCAAATACCATTAAAACACAACAAAATATCTTTACAATACATTTATAATACGATAAATACTGCAAGTGCAATCAGTTTGTAGAGGCCCAAGTCACACCGAAGACAGGCAAGGAGGGCCCCCACTGTGTGGCTGCAATGTTGGGCAGCATTTCGTCTCCACGGGATGGTTTGAAAAATGCCAGAACTTTAGTGTGCAGCTTTAAGGTGGCTGGAGGAAAGAGTGGGAGAGAGACAGAAAAAAGAGTCAGACCAGGGCAAGGACGAGCAGAGTTCTGAAAAATGGCCACAGACGTCTGAGTTTTACCGTTATCAAGCTCCACATGAGAAAAGCACTAGAGGTAAAATAGGGGTTAGGCTTAAAGGGGTTCTGTCTGGATAAAAACATTAAAAAAAGTCCCACACAGGTCCGGACTGGCTAATTGGGAGGACCGGGAAAATTCCCGGTGGGTGAGTACAATATTTTGGCCGCGAGGGCAAGAGTTCACTTTAAATATATATATATATATATATATATATATATATATATATATATATATATATATATATATATATATTTTTTTTTTTTTTTTTTTTTTTTTTTTTTTTTTTTTTGCGGGGGGTGTCATAGCACTGGGTTGATCACGTAAACTTCAACCGCTTTTCGTGGGCCACCACTCCCTCTACTTGCAAGCAGACGCACCTATGTCCTTGCATACAGTTAGTAGCTCTATACTGTAGCTTTGGAGCATATATGATCTCTGCTCTGTCTGCTATGTCGGTGGTCAGCTGTGTTTTCTGTTTGAAAAATGGATAATAGAAAGAGCAAGGGTGATGCAGAAAAGGCAAGAATTAGAAAGAGGAAAGCTCTGGAAGCAAACACAGCCACATCTGCCAAAATTTGCAACTTTTTAACAAAAACGACCTCCCGGTTGGAAACAACTAATGACGACGATGAAACAGGTAAACCACCTTTCAAGGTAGTTAATTATCGAGTCAATGAATTGTGTGGCATTGGGGCGTGTAACATAACATTATGCAATTTAAATAATAGTATGATGCGACGCCACATAACTGGGAAACTTTGTCTTTTAGCTCCTCAGAGTCAGAAAGCAGATCCAGCACCAGACACCAGCCATGAGCCCACAAATCCAGAGTGGGCCGGTAGGACTGCTCATAGACTGAAGATTATTAGAAGAAATAGGCTACAATGAAGAGTATGGTGTAGGCCTGTTCAGTATGAAAGGTGCTCTGAGATGCTAGATGATTCGGCACTACATGAATGAAACTGACACGAAGGCTTTGCAAAATAGAAGATTTGTGCTGAGAATTATGACCATTTTTAAAATGTGATTTAGTGTCAGAAGAAGAGCTAGTGGATATCTCCTGTCACTATGGAAGGAATAGGTGAGCTGCTGGAACAGACTGTGTGAACAAGGATTAGTTCCAGTAAAACCACTTTCTATACCCAAACGATAGTCCTGACCTATTTTTTTTTTTTCATTAAAAGTGAGACAGTAAATACACAAAGCCCACAATTGAAAGGCAATAGCATAAAGTAATATCAAAAAAGCCTGCATATTTTGCCAATGTAAAAATCTTAATTGGTTAAGTAAGTCAAAATGTCTGTAGATATTATTTTTTACTGTGATACAGGTGCAGGCGAATCTAGGGAAACTGAAGGAAGAGTGAAAGGGAGAGCAGAGTCTACTGCTGAAAGAGGAGCAGCAAAGCAGCAGAACCCTGAACCACTAATCAGAAATGAGACAGATGAAAATGAGTCTATTGTTAGCTTTGATTACTTTACTCACCCTCAGTCATGGGATATACATGCATTTTTTTCTTACCCTCGTCAAAACCCCTATTATCATTATATCAAAAGTTTTCAATAGTAAAGATGGAACGAACCACAAGTAAGTTGTGATAAAAATCTTTTGTTGCAGAGGATACAAAAATGACAGCGTTATTAGAAAGTGAAGCAAGCTTTATTTTTTTAAATAATTTTTTTATTTAATATTTTTATATATTCTTTTATTTCATTTCAAGCATTTTAAAGTGTTGAAAAATTTTAACACTTATAAGAACAAAAATATAGATTCTGTTTTTGTTGTGTTGTGAGGAATAATAATGTTGGAGATGTCGATGTGCACTCACTGTTGAAATAAATCCACATTGTGAAGCAACCTTTACTTGGGCTGAATTGGAAATATTTTATAAATTACAATGAATGGCTTTGCAGAACAGTGTGTAGGTCCATGCTTTTAATTATAATTGGTCGTGATTTAAAGTGGGCCGGTCTGAGGTACGAATCTCGAGGGCTGAAAATGAGCCTCAGTCCGGCCCTGGTCCCACATACGGTTCGAGTTTTCCCGTTTTCCAACTCCAGATAAGAAAAGCACCGGAGGTTAAAAAGGGGATCAGCTAACATGCGTTCTGTCTTTGAAGAAACATAACACAGGCCGGGAAAAATAGCAAAGTCCCACAAAGGCCTGGAAAAAAGACAGAGTCCACACGGTACGCCGTCCGTTCCGGCCTAATCCTGACCCGGGTAAGCGCGACATTTCCGGGAGTTCCTCCTCCTCAGAGCATGCCAATGTGCAGCTTCAAGGTGGCTGGAAGAAAAAAAAAAAAAAAAAAAAAAAAAAAAGGGGAGGGAGGGGGGGGGGGGGGGGGCAGGACCAGGGTGAGAGTTTTTACTCGAGTGTGAGGCTCTGATGTGGGGCCCACTGGGGGGGTTTGAAAAAGTTCCACAACTCAGTGAGTAGCTTTAAGGGGGCTGGAGAGAAGAGAGGGGGAGAGAGGGGAAAAGATTAAGACCTGGAACAAGGTTAGGTTTCCGGGTAAAGTTGAGGAGAAGCCCCGGAGGTTAAAAAAATAAATAAATAAATAAATAAATAAATAATTAAATAAAGGTGTTAGGCATACAGGGGTTGTCTCTGGAAAAAAAAAAAAAAACAAAGTTACGGTTCATGTTTTATCGTTATCCAGCTCCAGATGAGAAAAGAACCGGAGCTTGAAAAAGGGGTTAGGCTGACCGGTGTTCTGTCTCTGGAAAAAAAAACAATGTCCCACACGGGCTGGAAAAAAGACAGAGTCCACACCGTCCACCAGCCATCCCGGTCTAACCCTGACAAGGGTCAGTGCGACATTTCCCAGTGCTCTTCCTCGTCCATGCACGCCAGTGTGCAGCTTTGAGGGGGTTGGAGGAAAGAGGGAGAGAGCGAGCAAGACAGAAAGAAAGACAAATAATCAGGACCATGGACAGAGTTCTTCCACGAGAGTGTGGTTGCAATGTAAGGCAGCATTCCATCTCCATAGGGCGGTTGGAGAAATGCCAGAACTAAGTGTGAAGCTTTACGTTCTGCTTGAGAAAAAAAAACCTTGTCTCAAAGTGACCAAAAAAGCTTCTTTTCGCGTGAAACACTCAAGAATGACATTTTTTCCTCTTCTACTCAGAAAAGCGAGAAAACACTAAAAACAAGTCATAAATAAGTGTTTTATGGCTGTTTTGTCAAAGTCTTATCAGTTCATGACGTTTTGCTTGAGAAAAAAACATCCTTGTCTCAAAGTGACCAAAACAACTTCTTATCGTCTGAAATGCTCAAAAATGACATTTTGGCCTCTTATATTCAGAAAAGCATGAAAACACTAAAAACAAGTCAGAAATAAGTGTTTTATGGCTGTGTTGTCAAAGTCTTATCAGTTCATGATGTTTTGCTTGAGAAAAAAACATCCTTGTCTCAAAGTGACCAAAACAGCTTATTATCGTTTGAAACTCTCAAAAATGACATTTTTGCCTCTTCTTCTTTGAAAAGCATGAAAACACAAAAAACAAGTCAGAAGTAAGTTATTAAGGGCTATTTCGTCAAAGTCTTTTCAGTTCATGACGTTTTGCTTGAGACAAAAACATCATTGTCTCAAAGTGACCAAAAAAGCTTCTTATCGTTTGAAACGCTCAAAATGACATTATTGCCTCTTCTTCTTTGAAAAGCATGAAAACACTAAAAACAAGTCAAAAGCAAGTTTTTAAGGGCTATTTTGTCAAAGTCATGACGTTTTGCTTGAAAAAAACATCCTTGTCTCAAAGTGACCAAAACAGCTTCTTATCGTCTGAAACGCTAAAAAATGACATTTTTGCCTCTTCTATTCAGAAAAACAGGAAAACACAAAAAAATAGTCAGAAATAAGTGTTTTATGGCTGTGTTGGGAAAGCCTTTCAGTTCATGACGTTTTGCTGTAGAAAAAAACATCCTTGTCTCAAAATGACCAAAAAGGCTTCTTATCGTTTGAAACGGTCAAAAATGACATTTTCTCTTCTTCTTTTTTGAAAAGCATGAAAACACTAAAAACAAGTCAGAAGTAAGTGTTTTATGGCGGTTTCGTCAAAGTCTTATCAGTTCATGACTTTTTGCTTGAGAAAAAAAACATCCTTAACTCAAATTGACCAAAACAGCTTCTTATCGTCTGAAACGCTCAAAAATGATTTTTTTTCCCCTCTTCTACTCAGAACCGAATGAAAACACAAAAACAAGTCACAAATAAGTGACGTCAGTTCATGACGTTTTGCTTTAGAAAAAAACATCCTTGTCTTAAAGTGACCAAAACAGCTTCTTATCGTTTGAAACGCTCAAAAATTACATTTTAGCCTCTTCTACTTTGACAGGAATGAAAACACTAAAAACCAGTCAGAAATAAGTGTTTTATGGCTGTTTCGTCAAAGTCTTACCTGCTCATAACTTTTTGCTTGAGAAAAAAACATCCTTGTCTCAAAGTGACCAAAACAGCTTCTTATCGTCTGAAACGTTCAAAAATGACATTTTAGCCTCTTCTAATTAGAAATGCATGAAAACAAAAAAAAAGTCAGATAAAAGTGTTTAATGGCATTTTTGTAAAAGTATTCTCAAATCATGAAGTTCTGCTTGAAAAAAAAAAAAAAAATCCTTGTCTCAAAGTGAAAAAAAAAGCTTTTTATCGTCTGAAACGCTAAAAAAAATGACTTTTTTTTCACACTTCTTCTAAGAAAAGTAGAAAATCGCTAAAAAAAAAAAAAAAAAAAAAAGTCAGAAATAAGTGATTTATATCTGTTTTGTCAAATACTTACAAGTTAATAAAATTTTCCATGAGCTGAAAACATTCTTTTCTTAAACTGATAAAAAAAAATTGCTCCTTTTCGTCTGAAACGCTCAAAAAACGAAATTTCTCTTCTACTCAGAAAACAAGGAAATCCGAGAGGTCTGGACATTGTGGTGAGCCTGTAGCCCAGCTCAATGATCCCGGAGCCTTAAGCCTGGAACTGAACACGAGACCGGAGCCCGGTACCCGTACCCTGGAAATGACCCCAAACACTGAGCCCGGAGGCTTGAGCCCGGAACCTTGAGACCGGAGTGCGGAGCCCGCAGACCGGAGCCAGGAGCCCGAAGGCCGGAGTCCGGAGTCCGGAGCCCGTAGCCCCGAGCCTGGAACTGAACCCAAGCCCGTAGTCTGGAGCCGTTAACCTTGAGAACGGAGTCTGCCACTTACAAATAACCTGGGGCCTTGAGTCTGGAGGGTGGAGCCTTCAGCGCGGAGCATTGAGACACGGGCTTATGGACTGGAGCTCGGAGCCAAGATCCTAAAACTTACCACGTGCCTAGAGCCATGAGCCCGGAGCCTGGAACTGACCCCGAACCTTGACCCAGAGCATGGAGCCGTGAGCGTAGAGCCGTGAGCATGGAGATTTGAAACTGGTGTCCGGAGCCTGGAAATGACCCCATGCCTGAAGCATGAGCGCGGTGCAAGGAGCGTGGAGCCAAGAGCCCGTGCCTGGAGCCTGGAGCCTTCAGCCTTGAATTGACCCCGAACCATGAGCCTGGAGCTCGGAGCATTGAGCAGTGAGCCTTGATCCTGGAGACTGGAGTCTGGAGCCTGGAACTGACCCAAAGTGCGCAGCCTAGAACCTGGATTCCGCAGCCTGGAGCATGGAAATGACCCCGTTCTCAGAACCTGGAGGCCAGGGTTGAAACCCCGGCATGGAACTTACCCTTAACCCGAAGCCTTAAGCCCTGAGCCCAAAGGCCAGAGCATGGAATAAACCCCAAACCCGAAACCTGGGTCCATGAGACCGGAGTCGGGAACTGATTGCGAGCCCCAAAGCCTGGAGCGTTGAGCTTGGAACAGGGAGCCTTTAGCCATGAGCCTGGAGCCTGGAAGAAGAATCAGAGCCCGAAGCCTGGAGCCCGGAGCCCGGAGCCTGAGCCCGGAGCCCGGAGCCTGGAAATGACCCTCAGATAGGAACCTGGAAACTTAACCTTAAGTTTGGGTCATGAAGCCTGGAGCCTGGAGCCCGATGCGCAGTGCCTGAAACTGACACCGACCCTAGAGGCTTGAGGCTGGAGCATAGAACAGACACAAAGCCCGGAGCCCTGTGCCTGGAACCAGGAGCCAGGAGTGCGGAGCCTTGATCCTTTAGCCCGGAGCCTTGAACTGATCCTTTCCCTGTAGTCTTGAGCCGGTAGCCTGGAGCAAAGAGTCTGCAACTGACCACGACCCTGGAGCCTTGAGCCTTGAGCTTGGAGCAGTGAGCCTGGAGCCTTGAGCCGTGAGCCGTGAGCCTGGAACCTGGAGCCTTGAGCCTTGAGCCTGGAGCCTTGAGCCTTGAGCCGTGAGCCTGGAGCCTGGAGCTTAGAAAACAGAATCTTGAGCCCAGACCTTCAAGACTGGAGCCCAGAACCAAGATACTCGAAATGACCCGGAGCCCGGAGGAAAAAACCCGGAGCCTTGAACTGACCATGAAAATTTATCCTTGATCCTGAACCCTGGAACTTTCCCCAAGCCTGGAGCCCGTAGCATGGAGCCGTGAGCACGGAGCCTGGCGCATAAAGCCTGGAACTGACCTTAAGTCCGGACCTTGGAGCCCGAAGCCAAGAAATGATCCCGAGCCTGGAGCCTCGAGCATGGAGCGTGGAGCGCGGAGCCTCGAACTGACCCCGAGCACAGAACCTTGAGCTCGGACCCTGGGGTCCGGAGCATGGATCCGTGAGCATGGAGCCGTGACCCTGGAGCTAATGAGCCAAAAGCCTTGAACTGACCCTGAGTAAAGAGCCTGGAGCCTGGAGTCTTGAGCCAGGAGCCTGGAAATGACCCTGTGCCTGGAGCCTGGTTTCCGGAGACTGGAACTGACTGAGAGCACGGAACCTTGGGTGAGGACCCTGAAGCCCGGAGACTGGAACTGACCCCGAGCCTGGTACCTGGAGCTTGGAGCTCGGAGCATTGAGCCGTGAGCATGGAGCTGTGAGCCTGGAGACTGGAACCAGTAGCCTGGAGCCTTGAGCTCGGAGCCTGGAACTATCGCCGAGTCCGAAGCCTTGATTCTAGAGCCCGGAGAGTGGAAATGACCCCGTTCCAGGAGACTGGAGCCAAGGGCGTGGAACCCCGAGCATGGAACTTAGCCCGAGCCCGAAGCCTGGAGCCTTAAGCCTTGAGAAAGGAACTTGGACCTGACCAAAAGCCCGGAGCCTGGAGTCTTGAGCCCACAGGTCTGGGCATGGAATATACCCTGAACCAGAAACCTGGGTCCTCGTGCCAGGAGCCTTGAACTGATCCAAAGCCCAGAGCCTTGAGCTTTGAGCCTGGAGCATTGAACCTGGAGCCTGGAGCCATGAGCATGGAGCCAAGAGCCTGGAAGGAGACCCCAAGCCCAAAGCCAGGAGCCAGGAGCCAGGAGCCCTGGGCGTGATACCCCAAGCGTGGAACTGACCCTGAGAGAGAAGACAGGAGCCTGGAGTCTGGAGCCTGGAGCCTGGAGCCTGGAGCCTGGAGCCATGAGCCTTGAGCCTGTAGCCTGGAGCCGGAAGCATGGAGCCCGGGGCCTGGAACTGACACCGACCCTGGAGCCTATAGCCTAGAGCTCAGAGCTTGAAGTATGGAGCCTTGAGCCGAGAGTCTAGAAGCCTGGTGACTGGAGCCATGAACTGACCCAGAGCCTTGAGCCTTGAGTCTTGAGCCCGGAAAATGGAAATGACCCCGAGGCTGGAGCCTGGAGCCTGGAGCCTGGAGCCTGGAGCCTGGAGCCTTGAGCCTGGAGCCAGGTGCCTGTAGCCTGGAATGTGTAGTCACGAGCCTGGAGCATAGAGCCTGAAGCCTTGAACTGAGCCCGAAATAAGGAGCCTAAAACTTTGAGCCCGGAGCCACGAACATACTTCGAGCCCAAAGCCTTGATCACTTAGGAAGGAGCCTTGAGCCTGGAAATGACCCCCAGCAAGGAACCTGGAGCCTTGACCTTAAGTTTGGGCCATGGAGCCTGGAGCCTAGGGCCCGATGCGCAGTGCCTGAAACTGACCCTGAGCCATGAGGCTGGAGCTTGGAGCCCGAAGCATGGAACAGACACCAAGCCCGGAGCCCTGTGCCTGGAACCAGGAGCCAGGAGTGCGGAGCCTGGATCCTTTAGCCCGGAGCCTGTAATAGATCCCGAGCCTAGAGTCTTTAGCTGATATCTTGGAGCACGGAGTGTGCAACTGACCAAGACCCTGGATATTTGAGACTTGAGCCTAGAGCTTGGAGCTGTGAGCCATGACCCTTGAGCCTGAGCTAAAACATGAGCCCGGAGCAAAAAACTGACCCTGATCCCAGAGCCTTGAGCCCAGAGCCCTGAAAACCTGAACTGAGCCTCCCAAGCCTGGAGCCTGCAGCCTGGAGCCTGGAGCTCGTAGCATTGAGCCGTGAGCATGGAGCTGTGAGCCTGGAGCCTAGAGCCCAGAGCCTGGAACTTACTCCGAGTTCGGAGCCCTGATTCTTCAGCCCGAAGCGTGGAAATGACTTGGTCCCAGAGCCTGGAGCCCAGGGCATGGAACCCCGAGCATGGAACTTAGCCCGAGCCCAAAAGCCTGGAGCCTTAAGCCTGGAGACCGGAATTTGGACCTGACCCAATTCCTGGAGCCTGGAGTCTGGAGCTCACAGGCCAGCGCATTGAACACACCCTGAACTCAAAACCTGGGTCCTGGTGCCCGGAGCCTTGAACTGATCCAGAGCCTGGAGCTTTAAGCCCAGAGCCTGGAGCCTTGAGCATGGAGCTTGGAGCCTTTAGCCATGAGCATGGAGCCTAGAGCCTGGAAGAAGACCCCAAGCTAAAGGCCAGGAGCCCAGAGCCTGAAAAAACCTCTTTCCGGGAGCCTGGAGGCCTGGGCGTGAAACCTCAAGCATGGAACTTACCCCAAGCAATAAGCCTGGAGCCTGAAGCCGGGAGACCGGAACTTGGAACCTATCCCCTTACCATGAGCCTGGAGCCTGGAGCATTAAGCCCGCAACACGGAGCACTGAGCCCATAGCCCGCAGCCCGGAGCCTGGAGAGAAAAGCCTTGAGCCTTGAGCCTGGAACTGACCCCGAGCCCGGAGCCAAGAGCTTTAACCATGCAGACTTGAGCATGGAGCCTGGAGCCAAGAGTGTGGAACTGACTCCAAGCCTTGAGCTTGGAGGCTTGAGCCCGGAGCAAGGAACTTACCCCGAGCCTGGAGCCTTGAGCTTTTAGCCTTAAGCCTGGTACCAGTAGCCTGGTACGCGTAGCATCGAGTGTGGAAAATATAGCCATTAGCCTGGAACTAACCCCGAGCCTGAAATGTGGAGCCTAAAAGCTGGAGACCGGAACTGTGAACTTACCCCATGCCCAGAGCCTGGAGCCCGGAGCCTGGAGCCTTGAGCGGGACCCCAGAGCCTGGAACTGACACTGAGCCCGGAGCCTGAAGCATGGAGCCTGGAGCCTTGAACTGACCCCGAGAATGGAGCCTGTAGCCTGGATCCCAGAGCTTGAAGCAATAATCCTGGAGAAGCAGCCTGGAGCCTGGAGCCTGGAGCATGGATCCCGGAGTATGGAGTCTTGAGCCTTGACCCCGGAGCATGGAGCCCGGAGCCTGGAACTTACCCCGAGCCTGGAGCCTGGAGCTTGGAGCCAAGAGCTTGAAGCATAGAGCCTCTTGCCTGGATCCCAGAGCCTAGAGCCCGATGACTTAAGCCTGGAATTGACCCCGAGCCTTCAGCTTGGAGCCTTTACCCTGGAGCATGGAACTTACTCTGAGCCTGGAGCCTTGAGCTTGGAGACTTCAGCCTGGAGCCTTGAGCCTGGAACACGTAGCAACGAACCTGGACTATGGAGCCTGAAGCCAGGAACTTACCTCGAGCCTGAAAAGTGGAACCTAAAACCTGGAGACTAGATTTTGGAACTGACCCCATGCCAAGAGCCTGGTGCCCAGAGCCTGGAGCCTTGAGGGGGGAGCAAGGAGACTGGAACTGACACTGAGCCCGTAGCCTTTAGCCCAGAGACTGAAACATTGAGCCTGGAGCCTGGAACTGACCCTGAGCATGGAGCCTATAGCCTGGAGCCCAGAGCAATGAAGCATGGAGCCTTGAGCCTGGAGTCTAGAGCCTGGTGACTGGAGCCATGAACTGACCCTGAGCCTTGAACCTGGAGTCTTGAGCCTGGAGAATGGAACTGACCCCGAGGCTGGATCCTGGAGACCGGAGCCTTGAGCCTGGAGCATGGTGTCATTAGCCTGGAACGCGTAGTCACAACCCTGGAGCATAGAAGCTTTAGCCTGAAATTGTGCCCAAAATATGGAGCCTAAAACCTTGAGCCGGGAGCCACAGACATACTCCGAGCCCAAAGCCTAGATCCCGGAGTAAGGAACGCGGAGCCTGGGGCCTGGAGCCTTGAGCTTGGAGCCTGCAAACTGGAGCCCGGAGCAACAAACTTATCCTGATCACAGAGCCTTGAGCCCAGAGCATCAAACTGACCCCGATCCCCGATCCTGGAGCGCGGTGTCTGGAACCTGGAGCCTTGTGCACGGAACCTGGAGCCTGGAGCCTGGAGCCTGGAGCCTGGAGCCCGGAGCCTGGATCTGACCCAGAGCGTGAAGCCTGGAGCCTGAAGCCTGGTACCCTGAGAATGGAACTGCCCCAAAGCCCAAAGCCTGGAGCCAAGAGCCTTTACCGCGGAGCCATGAGCCTTGAGCAGGGAGCCCGGAATCTGAAGCCTGGAGACAGGAGGCTGTAGCCCTGAGCCCGGAGCCTGGAACTAAACCCCAGCCCGGATTCTTGAAACCGGAGAATGGAGCGCAGAGCCTGGATCCCGGAGCCTGGAGCCTTGAGCCTGGAGCCTTCAAAATGGAGCCCGGAGAAACAAACTTACCCTGATCCCAGAGCTTTGAGCCCAGAGCCTCGAAATGACCACTGTCCCGGATCCTGGAGCTTGATGTCTGGAACCTGGAGCCTTGTGCACGGAACGTGGAGCCAGGAGCCCGGAGTCTTGAGCCCGGAGCCTGGAACTGACCCAGAGCCTGAAGCCTTGTACCCGGAGAATGGATGTGCCCCAAAGCCCAAAGCCTGAAGCCCGGAGCCTTGACAGCGGAGCCATGAGCGTTAAGAAGGGAGCCCGGAATCTGAAACCTGGAGACAAGAGGCTTGAGCCCTGAGCCTGGAGCCTGGAACTTAACCTTAGCCCGGATTCTTTAAACCGGGGAATGGAGAGCAGAGCCTTGAGCCTGGACCCTGGACCCTGGAGCCTGGTGCGTGGAACCTTGTGCCCTTAACTGACCCCAAGCCTGGAGAATGGAGCCTGGAGTTTGGAGCCTGGAGCCCTTAACTGATCCCCCCGGCCTGGAACCAGGAGCCAGGAGGGCGGAGCCTTGATCCTTTAGCCCGGAGCCTGGAACTGATCCTGACCCTATAGTCTTGAGCCGGTAGCCTGGAATAAAGAGTCTGCAACTGACCAAGACCCATGAGCCTTGAGCCTTGAGCCTTGAGCCTGGAGCTTGGAGCCGTGAGCCTGGAGCCTTGAGCAGTGAGCTGTGAGCCTTGAGCCTGGAGCCTGGAGCCTGGAGCCTTGAGCCGTGAGCCTGGAGCCCAGAGCTTAGAACACAGAATCTTGAGCCCAGACCTTCAAGACTTGAACCCAGAACCAAAATACTCGAAGTGACCCCGAGCCCGGAGGAAAAAACCCGGAGCCTTGAACTGACCATGAACATTGATCCTTGATCCCTGAGCCTGGAACCTGAAACCTGGAACTTATCCCAAGCCTGGAGCACGTAGCATGGAGCCGTGAGCACGGAACCTGGCGCATAGAGCCTGGAACTGACCTTAAGTCCGGACCTTGGAGCCCGGAGCCAAGAAATGACCCCGAGCCATGAGCCCTGAGCATGGAGCGTGGAGCGCGGAGCCTCGAACTGACCCCGAGCACAGAACCTTGAGCTCGGAACCTGGGGTTTGGAGCATGGATCTGTGAGCATGGAGCCGTGACCCTGGAGCTTATGAGCCCAAAGCCTTGAACTGACCCCGAGTAAAGAGCCTGGAGCCTGGAGTCTTGAGCCAGGAGCCTGGAAATGACCCTGTGCCTGGAGCCTTGAGTCCAGAGACTGGAACTGACTCAGAGCAAGGAAACTTGAGTCAGGACCCAGAAGCCCGGACACTGGAACTGACCCTGAGCCTGGTTCCTGGAGCTTGGAGCTCGGAGCATTGAGCCGTGAGCATGGAGCTGTGAGCCTGGAGACTGGAACCAGGAGCCTGGAGCCTTGAGCCCGGAGCCTGGAACAAAGTCCGAGTCCGAAGCCTTGATTCTAGAGCCCGGAGCGTGGAAATGACCCCGTTTCCCAGAGACTGGAGCCCAGGGCGTGGAACCCCGAGCATGGAACTAAGCCCGAGCCCGAAGCCTGGAGACCGGAACTTGGACCAAACCCAAAGCCCGGAGCCTGGAGTCTTGAGCCCAAAGGCCTGGGCATGGAATACACCCTGAACACAAAACCTGGGTCCTTGTTCCTGGAGCCTTGAACTGATCCAAAGCCCAGAGCCTTGAGCTTTGAGCCTGGAGCATTGAACCTGGAGCCTGGAGCCATGAGCATGGAGCCAAGAGCCTGGAAGAAGACACCAAGCCCAAAGCCAGGAGCCAGGAGCCAGGAGCCAGGAGCCAGGAGCCAGGAGCCAGGAGCCAGGAGCCAGGAGCCAGGAGCCAGGAGCCCGGAGCCCTGGGCATGAAACCCCAAGCATGGAACTTACCCTGAGTAAGAAGACTGGAGCCTGGAGCCTGGAGCCTGGAGCCTGGAGCCTGGAACTGACGCTGACCCCAGAGCCTTGAACCCGGAGCCTGAAGCATGGAGCCCGGAGCCTGGAACTGATACTGACACTGGAGCCTATACCCCAGAGATCAGAGCTTGAAGTATGGAGCCTTGAGAAGAGAGTCTAGAGCCTGGTAACTGGAGCCATGAACTGACCCAGATCCTTGAGCCTTGAGTCTTTAGCCCGGAGAATGGAAATGACCCCGAGGCTGGAGCCTGGAGCCCAGAGCCTTGAGCCTAGAGCCAGGGGCCTCTAGCCTGGAAAGCGTAGTCATGAGCCGGGAGCATAGAGCCGGAAGCCTTGATCTGAGCCGGAAATATGGAGCCTAAAACTTTGTGCCCGGAGCCATGAACATACTCCGAGCCCAAAGCCTTGATCCCTTAGGAAAGAGCCTTGAGCCTGGAGCCTGGAAATGACCCCCACCAAAGAACCTGGAGCCTTGACCTCAAGTTTGGGTCATGGAGCCTGGAGCCTAGGGCCCGATGCGCAGTGCCTGTAACTGACCCTTAGCCTAGAGGCTGGAGATTGGAGCCCGAAGCATGGAAAAGACACCCAGCCCAGAGCCCTGTTCCTGGAACCAGGAGCCAGGAGTGCGGAGCCTGGATCCTTTAGCCCAGAGCCTGGAATAGATCCCGAGCCTAGAGTCTTTAGCTAATAGCTTCGAGCACGGAGTCTTCAACTGACCAAGACCCTGGAGACTTGAGCCTGGAGCTTTGAGCTGTGAGCCATGAGCCTTGAGCCGTGAGCCCGGAGCCGGTAGCCTGTAAAACATGAGCCTGGAGAAAAAAACTGACCCTGATCCAGGAGCCTTGATCCCAGAGCCCTGGAAACCTGGAACTTACCCCAAGCCTGGAGCCTGGAGCCTGGAGCTTGGAGCTCTGAGCATTGAGCCGTGAGCATGGAGCTGTGAGCCTGGAGCCACGAGCCCGGAGCCTGGAACTGACTCCGAGTTCGGAGCCTGGATTCTTGAGCCTGAAGCGTGGAAATGACCTGGTCCCAGAGCCTGGAGCCCAAGGCATTGAACCCCGACCATGGAACTTAGCCAGAGCCGAAGCCTTGAGCCTATAGCCTGGAGACCAGAACTTGGACCTGACCCAATTCCTGGAGCCTTGAGTCTGGAGCCCAAAGGCCAGGGCATTGAACACACCCTGAACTAAAAACCTGGGACCTGGTGCACGGAGCCTTGAACTGATCCCGAGGCAAGAGCCTGGAGCTTTTAGCCCAGAGCCTGGAGCCATGAGTATGGATCTTGGAGCCTTGAGCCCAGAGCCTGGAGCCTTGAGCATGGAGCTTGGAACCTTGAGCCATGAGCATGGAGCCTAGAGCCTGGAAGAAGACTCCAAGCTAAAGGCCAGGAGCCCAGAGCCTGGAAAAAACCTCTTTCTGGGAGCTTGGAGCCCTGGGCGATAAACCCCAAGCATGGAACTTACCCCAAGCCAGAAGCCTGGAGCCTCAAGTCGGAAGACCGTAACTTGGAACCTATCCCCTTGCCTGGAGCCTGGAGCCTGGAGCCTAGAGCCCGCAGCCCGGAGCCTGGAGAGCAAAGCCTGGAGAGCAAATCCTGGAGAGCAAAGCCTGGAGAGCGGAGCCTTGAGCCTTGAGCCTGGAACTGAACCCGAGCCCGGAGCCAAGAGCTTGAACCATGCAGACTTGAGCATGGAGCCTGGAGCAAAGAGCGTGGAACTGACCTTGAGCCTTGAGCTTGGAGGCTTGAGCCCGGAGAAAGGAACTTACCCCGAGCCTGGAGCCTTGAGCATTGAGCCTTCAGCCTGGTGTCAGTAGCCATGAGCCTGGTACGCGTAGCAACGAGCGTGGAAAATTGAGCCATTAGCCTGGAACAAACCCCGAGCCTGAAATGTGGAGCCTAAAAGCTGGAGACCGGAACTTGGAACTTACCCCATGCCCAGAGCCTGGAGCCCGGAGCCTGGAGCCTTTAGCGGGAGCCCAGAGCCTGGAACTGACACTGAGCCCGGAGCCTGAAGCATGGAGCCTGGAGCCTGGAACTGACCCCGAGCATGGAGCCTATAGCCTGGAGCCCCAGAGCAATGAAGCATGGAGCCTTAAGCCTGGAGTCTAGAACATGGTTACTGGAGCCATGAAATGACCCTGAGCCTTGAGCCTGGAGTCTTGAGCCAAGAGAATGGAACTGACCCCAAGGCTGGAGCCTGAAGACCGGAGCCATGAGCCTGGAGCATGGTGTCATTAGCCTGGAACGCGTAGTCACGAACCTGGAGCATAGAACCTATAGCCTGAAGCTGTGCCCAAAATATGGAGCCTAAAACCTTGAGCCCGGAGCCATGAACACACTCCGAGCCCAAAGCCTCGATCCCGGAGGAAGGAACGCGGAGCCTGAGGCCTGGAGCCTTGAGCCTTCAAACTGGAGCCCGGAAAAATAAACTGACCCTGATCCCAGAACCTTGAGCCCAGAGCATTGAACTGACCCCGATCCCCGATCCTGGAGCGCGGTGTGTGGAACCTGGTGCACGGAACCTGGAGCAGGGAGCCTCGAGCCCGTAGCCTGGAACTGACCCAGAGCCTGAAGCCTGGAGCCTGGAGCCTGGAGCCTGGAGCCTGGAGCCTGAAGCCTGGTACCCAGAGAATGGAACTGCCCATAAGCCCAAAGCCTGGAGCCAAGAGCCTTTACCGCGGAGCCATGAGCCTTGAGCAGGGAGCCCGTAATCTGAAGCCTGGAGACAGGAGGCTTGAGCCCTTAGCCCGGAGCCTGGAACTAAACCCTAGCCCGGATTCTTGAAACCGGAGAATGGGGAGCAGAGCCTGGATCCCGGAGCCTGGAGCCTTGAGCCTTGAGCCTTGAGCCTGGAGCCTTCAAAATGGAGCGCGGTGAAACAAACTGACCCTGATCCCACAGCCTTGAGCCCAGAGCCTCGAACTGACCCTGATCCCGGATCCTGGAGTTCGATGTCTGGAACCTGGAGCCTGGTGCACAGAACCTGGAGCCTGGAGCCCGGAGTCTTGAGCCCTGAGCCTGGAACTGACCCAGAGCCTGAAGCCTGGTACCCGGAGAATGGAACTGCCCCAAAGCCAAAAGCCTGGAGCCTGGAGCCTTGACCGTGGAGCCATGAGCCTCAAGCAGGGAGCCCGGAATCTTAAGCCTGGAGAAAGGAGGCTTGAGCCCTGAGCCCGGAGCCTGGAACTTAACCCTAGCCCGGATTTTTTAAACCGGGGAAATGAGCGCAGAGCCTGGATCCCGGAGCCTGGAGTCTTGAGTCTGGAGCTTGGAGCCTGGAGCCTTGAGCCTGGAGCCCAGAGCCTGGAGCCTGGAGCCTGGAGCATGGAGCCTGGAGTTTGGAGCCTGGAGCCCTTAACTGACCCAAAGCCCGGAGCATGGAGCATGGAGCCTGGAGCTTGTAGCCTTTAGCCTGTAGCCCCAAACCTGGAGCCCAAAGCCTGGAACTGACACTGAGCCTGGAGCCTGGAGTCTGGAACCCAGAGCCCACAGCCTGGAAATTACCCTGAGCAAGGAACTTAGAGTCTTAACCTGGTATTTTGGGGAAAGTAGCCTGGAGGTGCCTGAAACTGACCCTGAGCCTATAGGCTTGAGCCTGGAGCCCGGAACATGGAACTGACCCAACGCCGGGAGCCCTGTGCCTCGAACAAGGAGCCATAAGCACGGAACCTGGATCCTTTAGCCTGGAGCCTTAAACTGATACCGAGCCTGGAGTTTGGAGCCTGGAACTGACCCAAAGTGCGCAGCCTGGAACCTGGATTCTGAAGCCCGGAGCGTGGAAATGACCTCGTTCTAAGAACCTGAAAAATGACCTCGTTCTAAGAACCTGAAGGCCAGGGTTGAAACCCCGGCATGGAACTTACCCTGAGCCCGAAGCCTGGAGCCTGGAGCCTGGAGCCTGGAGCCTTGATCCCGGAGCACAAAGGCCAGAGAATGGGATAAATCCAAAACCCGAAACCTGGGTCCTGGAGACCGGAGTGGGGAACTGATCGTGAGCCCAGACCCTGGAGCGTTGAGCCTGGAGGAAGGAGCCTTTAGCCATAAGCCTGGAAACTGGAGCCTACAGCCTAGAAGAAGACCCAGAGACCAAAGCCTGGAGCCCGGAGCCTGGAGCCTGGAGCCTGGAGCCTGGAGCCTGGAAATTACCCTTAGCAAGGAACCCTGAGCCTTGACCTTAAGTTTGGGTCATGGAGCATGGAGCCCAATGCGCAGTGCCTGAAACTGACCCCGAGCCTAGAGGCTGGAGCTTGGAGCCCGGAGCATGGAAAAGACACCAAGCCCGGAGCCCTGTGCCTGGAACCAGAAGCCAGGAGTGCGGAGCCTGGATGCTTTAGCCCGGAGCTTGGAACTGATCCCGAGCCAAGAGTCTTGAGCCGGTAGCCTTGAGAAAAGTGTCTGCAACTGACCAAGACCCTGGAGCCTTGAGCCATGAGCCTTGAGCCTTGAGCTTGGAGCCATGAGTCAGGACCCTTGAGCCATGAGCCGGGAGCCTTGAGCCGTGAGCCTGGAGCCTGGAGCCTGGAGCCTGGAAATGACCCTTAGTAAGGAACCCTGTGCCTTGACCTTAAGTTTGGGTCATGGAAAATGAAGCCCAATGCGCAGTGCCTGAAACTGACCCCGAGCCTAGAGGCTTAAGCTTGAAGCCCGGAGCATGGAACAGACAACAAGCACGGAACCATGTGCCTGGAACCAGGAACCAGGAGTGCGGAGCCTGGATCCTTTAGCCCGGAGCCAGGAACTGATCCCGAGCCTAGAGTCTTTAGCCGAAAGCCAGGAGAACGTAGTCTGCAACCGACCAAGACCCTGGAGCCTGGAGCCTTCAGCCTGGAGCTTGGAACCGTGAGCCATGAGCCTTGAGCTGTGAGCCTAGAGCCCGGAGCCCGGAGCAAAAAACTGACCCTGATCCCAGATCCTTGAGCCCAGAGCCCTGGAACCCTGGAACTGACCCCGAGCCTGGAGCCTTGAGCCTGGAGCCTGGAGCTCGGAGCATTGAGCGGTGAGCATGGAGCCGTGAGCCTGGAGCCTGGAGTCCAGAGCCTGGAACTGACCTCGAGGGCAGAGCCTTGAACCTGGATTGTGGTGCCCGGAGTGTGGAAATTACTCCGTTCTCAGAGCCTGGAGCCAGGGCCATGGATCCCCAAGAATGGAACTTAGCCCGAGCTCAAAGCCTGGAGCCTGAAGCCCAAAGGCCAGAGCATGGAATACATCCCGAACCCGAAACCTGGGTCCTTGAGACCGAAGACTGGAACTGATCTTGAGCCAAGAGACTGGAGCTTTGAGCCTGGAACCTTGAACCTAGAACCGAGAGCCTGGAAGAAGACCCCTAGCCCAAAGCCTGGAGCCCGGAGCCTGGACAAAAATCCCATGCCTGGAGCCTGGAGCCCTGGGTGTGGAACCCCAAGCATAGAACTTACCCCGAGCCAGAAGCCTGGCGCCTGAAAGGCGGGAGACCGGAACTTGGAACTGACTCCATGCCCGGAGCCTTGAGCCTTGAGCCTTGAGCATGGAGTCTGGAGCCTGAGGCCCCGAACTTGGAGCCTGGAGCCTTGAACTGAACCGGAGACTGGAGCCTGGAGACTGAAGCATGGAAGTGACCCCATATCCGGAGCACGGTTACTGGATCGATGAGCTTGGAGCCTGGAACCTTGAACATGCAGCCCAGAGCCTTGAACTGACGCCGAACCCGGACCCTAGAGCCTAGAGTCCGGAGCCTCGAACTGATAATGAGCCTGGAGCCTGGAGCCTGGAGCCTGGAGCCTGGAGCCTGGAGCCTGGAGCCTGGAGACTGGAACTTACCCGGAACCTTAATCCACGAGCCTGGAGGCCGGAGCCTGGAAGAAGACCGTGAGCCCAACGCCTTGAGCCTGGAGCCCGGAGCCTGGAGCCAGGAACCTCAAGACTGGAACTTAACCTGAGCCCGGAGCCCGGAGCTGACCCTTAGCCAAGAGCCTGGATCCTTGATTGTTGAGCCTTGAGCCCAGAGCTTCGAGCTTGGACCTTACCCTTACCCCGGAACCTGGGGCCTGGAACCCGGAGCCTGAAACTGATCCCAAACCCGGAGCCATGACCTTTGAGCCAGAAGCTTTGAGCCGGGAGAATGGAGCCCGGAGACTGGAAATAACCCCGTGCCCGGTGTCTTGAGCCCAGGGCGTGGAACCCGGAGCCTGGAACTTACCCCAATCCCGAAGCCTGGAGCCTGAAGCCTGGATCCCGTAACTTTGAACCTACCCCATGCTCGGAGCCTTGAGCCTGGAGCCCTGAGCCTGGAGCCCGGTGCCTGGAACTGGAACTGAAACTGAGCCCAGAGCCCAGAACCCTGAGCCCGGAACCAGGAGCCTGGAGCCTTGAGCCCGGAGCCCGGAGCCCGGAGCCCGGAGCCTAGAACTGACCACATGTCCGGACCTTGGAGACCGGAGCCTAGAAATGACCCCGTGCCTTGCGCCTGGAGATCGGAGCCTCGAGTGCGGAACCTAGACGAAGGAGGCTCCAGGAACAGAGAGCCTGGAACTGACCCCGAGCCTTGAGAACGGAGCATGGAGTACGAAGCCTGGAACTGACCTTTGAGACTGAAACCTGGAGCCCGGAACCTGGAAATAACCCTGAGCCTGGAGCCTGAAGCCTTTAGCCCGGAGCCAGGAGCCTGGAACTTGGAGCATGGAGCCAGGAGCCAGGAGCCTGGAGCCCGACGCCCTGAGCGTGGAGCATGGAGTCTTGAATCTGGTGCCTGAAGCCCGGTGCCCAGAGCTTGGAACTGACCCCGAGCCTGGAGCCAAGAGCCTGGAGCCTGGAGTCTTGAGCCTTGAGCCCAGAGATTTGAACTGACCCCAATCCTTGAGTCTTGAGCCTTTTGCCTGGAGCTCATAGCTTGGAAAAGACCAAAAGCTGGGTGCCGGGAGCCGGGAGCCGGGAGCCTGGAGCCTGGAGCCTGGAGCCTGGAGCCTGGAGCCTTGAGCCAGAAGCTTGGAACTGACCCAGTGCCCACAGCAAGGAAAGCGGAGCCTGGAGTGTGGAGCGTGGAGCGTGGAACGTGGAGTGTGGAGCCCGGAGCCCGGAGCCCGGAGCCCGGAGCCCGGAGCCCGGAGCCTAGAGCCTTGAGCCTGGAGCCTGTAACTGAGCCCGAGCTTGGAGCCCTTGCCCTGACCCTGGCCTCAGCCCAAACCTGAACCCTGGAACTTAGCCCGAGCCCAGAGCCCCAACCCTGTCCCTGGCCTCAGCCGTAACCCTAAACCCTGGAACGGAGTCCGAGCCCGGTGCCCAAACCCCGGCCCTGGCCTCAGCCCTAACCGGGCCAGAGGATGTGATTTTTAGTCCCAGTGTGAAGCTATAAGGTGGCTGATGAAGAAAGGGGGAGGGGGAGGGGGGAAAAAAAAGAGTCAGACAGTAAGTAGGCAAAATAGTCAATAAATTTTATTGATAGAGCACTTTTCACAGACATAGTCAAAAAGTTATTTACAGTGCAAAGCATAAATTAACAGTACAAATAAAATACAATTCAAATACCATTAAAACACAACAAAATATCTTTACAATACATTTAAAATACGATAAATACAGCAAGTGAAATCAGTTTGAAGAGGCCCGAGTCACACCGAAGACAGGCAAGGAGGGCCCCCACTGTGTAGCTGCAATGTGGGGCAGCATTCCGTCTCAACGGGACGGTTTGAAAAATGCCAGAACTTAGTGTGCAGCTTTAAGGTGGCTGGAGGAAAGAGGGGGAGAGAGACAGAAAAACAGAGTCAGACCAGGGCAAGGACGAGCAGAGTTCTGAAAAATGGCCACAGACGTCTGAGTTTCACCGTTATCAAGCTCCACGTGAGAAAAGCACTACAGGTCAAAAAGGGGTTAGGCTTAAAGGGGTTCTGTCTGGAAAAAAAACATTTAAAAAAGTCCAACACAGGCCCGGACTGGCTAATTGGGAGGACCGGGAATATTCCCGGTGGGCAAGTACAATATTTAGGCCGCGAGGGCCAGAGTTCACTTTAAATATATATATATATATATATATATATATACATATGTTTTGTTTTGTTTTTTGTTTTTGTTTTTTGCGGGGGGTGTCATACTACTGGGTTGATCACGTAAACTGCAACCGCTTTTCGTGGGCCAGCACTCCCTCTACTTGCAAGCAGATGCACCTATGTCCTTGCATAAAGTTAGTAGCTCTATACTGTAGCTGTGGAGCATATATGGTCTCTGCTCTGTTGGCTATGTCGGTGGTCAGCTGTGTTTTCTGTTTGAAACATGGATAATAGAAAGAGCAAGGGAGATGCAGAAAAGGCAAGAATTAGAAAGAGGAAAGCTCTGGAAGCAAACACAGCCAGATCTGGCAAAATTTGTAACTTTTTAACAAGAACGACCTCCCAGTTGGAAACAACTAATGAGGAAAATGAAACAGGTAAACAACCTTTCAAGGCCGTTAATTATCGAGTCAATGAATTGTGTGGCATTGTGGCGTGTAACATACCGTTATGCAATTTAAATAATAGTATGATGCGACGCCACATAACTGGGAAACTTTGTCTTGTAGCTCCTCAGAGTCAGAAAGCAGATCCAGCACCAGAAACCAGCCATGAGCCCACAAGTCCAGAGTGGGCCGGTAGGACTGCTCATAGACTGAAGATTATTAGATTAAAAAGGCTACAATGAAGAGTATGGTGTAGGCCTGTTCAGTATGAAAGGTGCTCTGAGATGCTAGACGATTCGGCACTACATGAATGAAACTGACACGAAGGCTTTGCAAAATAGAAGATTTGTGCTGAGAATTATGACCATTTTAAAAATGTGATTTAGTGTCAGAAGTAGAGCTAGGGGATTTCTCCTATCACTATGGAAGGAAAAGGTGAGCTGTTTGAACAGACTGTGTGAACAAGGATTAGTTCCAGTAAAACTGCTTTCTATACCAAAACGATAGTCCTGACCTTTTTTTTTTTCATCATTAAAAGTAAGACAGTAAATACGCAAAGCCCACAATTGAAAGGCAATAGCATAAAGTAATATCAAATAAGCCTGCATATTTTCCCAATGTCAATATCTTAATTGTCATAAGTCATATGTCTGTAGATATTATTTTTTACTGTGATACAGGTGCAGGCGAATCTAGGGAAACTGAAGGAAGAGTGAAAAGGAGAGCAGAGTCTACTGCTGAAAGAGGAGCAGCGAAGCAGCAGAACCCTGAACCACTAATCAGAAATGAGACAGATGACGATGAGTCTGTTGTTAGCTTTGATTACTTTGCTCAACCTCAGTCCAGTGATATACATGCATTTTTTTCTTATCATCCTCGTCAAAACCCCTATTATCACTATATCAAAAGTTTTCAATAGCAAAGATGGAAAAAAACACACAAGTAAGTTGTGATGGAAATCTTTTGTTGCAGAGGATACAAAAATGATAGCGTTATTAGAAAGTGCAGAAAGCTTTATTTTTTTTTTTATTTTATTTTTTTTTTAATATTTTTATATATTCTTTTATTTCATTTCAAACATTTTAAAGTTTTGAAAAATGTTAACACTTATAAGAACAAAAATATAGATTCTGTTTTTGTTGTGTTGTGAGGAATAATAATGTTGGAGATGTCGATATGCACTCACTGTTGAAATAAATCCACATTGTGAAGAAACCTTTACTTGCGCTGAATTGGAAATATTTTAGAAAATACACTGAATTACAAGGCTTTGCAGAACAGTGTGTAGGTTATAATTCCATGATTTTAATTATAATTGGTCGTGATTTTAAGTGGGCCGGTCTGAGGTAGAAATCTCCAGGGCTGAAAATGAGCCTCAGTCCGGCCCTGGTCCCACATACGGTTCGAGTTTTCCCGTTTTCCAGCTCCAGATGAGAAAAGCACCGGAGGTTAAAAAGGGGATCAGCTAACTGGCGTTCTGTCTTTGAAGAAACATAACACAGGCCTGGAAAAATAGCAAAGTCCGACACAGGCCTGGAAAAAAGACAGAGTCCACACGGTACGCCGGCCGTCCCGGCCTAAATCCTGACCCGGGTAAGCGCGACATTTCCGGGAGTTGCTCCTCCTCAGAGCATGCCAATGTGCAGCTTCAAGGTGGCTGGAAGGAAAAAAAAAAAAAAAAAAGGGGGGGGGGGGGGACCCAGGACCAGGGCGAGATTTTTTCCTCGAGTGTGAGGCTCTGATGTGGGGCCCACTGGGGGGGGGGGGTTGAAAAAGTTCCACAACTCAGTGAGTAGCTTTAAGGGGGCTGGAGAGAAGAGAGTGGGAGAGAGGGGAAAAGATTAAGACGTGGAACAAGGCTAGGTTTCCGGCTAAAGTTGAGGAGAAGCCCCGGAGGTTAAAAAAAAAAAAAAAAAAAAAAAGAAGATGTTAGGCATACAGGGGTTGTCTCTGGGAAAAAAAAAAGTTACGGTTCATGTTTTATTTTTATCCAGCTCCAGATGAGATTAGAACCGGAGATTAAAAAAGGGGTTAGGCTGACCGGTGTTCTGTCTCTGGTAAAAACACAATGTCCCACACGGGCTGGAAAGAAGACAGAGTCCACACCGTCCACCAGCCATCCCGGTCTAACCCTGACAAGGGTCAGTGCGAAATTTCCCAGTGCTCTTCCTCGTCCATGCACGCCAGTGTGCAGCTTTGAGGGGGTTGGAGGAAAGAGGGAGAGAGCGAGCAAGAGAGAAAGAAAGACAAAGAATCAGGACCATGGACAGAGTTATTCCACGAGTGTGGTTTCAATGTAAGGCAGCATTCCATCTCCATGGGGCTGTTTGAGAAATGCCAGAACAAAGTGTGAAGCTTTACGTTCTGCTTGAGACAAAACATCCTTGTCTCAGAAGTGACCAAATCAGCTTCTGCTAACGTGAACGCTATAAAATGACATTTTTACCAATATAGTCAGAAAAGCATGATAACACGAAAAACAAGTCAGAAATAAGTGTATTATGGCGGTTTCTTAAAAGTCTTCTCAAATCAAGAAGTTCTGTTTGAAAAAAACTTCTTCGTCTCAAAAAAATCAAAAAAGCTTCTTTTCGCGTGAAACACTCAAGAATGACATTTTTGCCTCTTCTATTCAGAAAAGCATGAAAACACTAAAAACAAGTCAGAAATAAGTGTTTTATGGCTGTGTTGTCAGTTTTATCAGGTCATGATGTTTTGCTTGAGAAAAAATTATCCTTGTCTAAAAGTGACCAAAACAGCTTCTTATCGTTTGAAACGCTCAAAAATGAAATTTTTTTCCTCTTCTACTTTAAAAAGCATGAAAACACAAAAAGCAAGTCAGAAGTAAGTGTTTTTTTTTTTTTTTGCTTTTTCGTCAGTCTTTTCAGTTCATGACGTTTTGCTTGACAAAAAAACCTCCTTCTCTCAAAGTGACCAAAACAGCTTCTTATCGTCTGAAACACTCAAAAATGACATTTTTGCCTCTTCTACTTATAAAAGCATGAAAACACACAAAAAAGTCAGAAATAAGTGTTTTCTGGCATTTTTGTAAAAGTATTCTCAAATCATGAAGTTCTGCTTGAAAAAAAGACATCCTTGTCTCAAAGTGACAAAACAGCTTCTTATCGTCTGAAACGCTAAAAAATGACATTTTTGCCTCTTCCATTAAGAAAAGCATGAAAACACTAAAAACAAGTCAGAAAAAGTGTTTTATGGCTGTGTTGTGAAAGTCTTTTCAGGTCATGACGTGTTCCTGGAGAAAAAAACATCCTTGTCTCAAAATGACCAAAACAGCTTCTTATCGTTTGAAACGCTCAAAAATGACATTTTTGGCTCTTCTTGTTTGAAAAGCAGGAAAACACTTAAAAAAGAATCAGAAGTAAGTCTTATCAGTCTTATCATCAAAGTCTTATCAGTTCATGACGTTTTGCTTGAGAAAAAAACATCCTTATCTCAAATTGACCAAAACAGCTTCTTATCGTTCTAAACGCTCATAAATGACATTTTAACCTCTTCTACTTAGAAAAGCATGAAAACACAAAAAAAAAGTCAGAAAAAAGTGTTTAATGGAATTTTTGTAAAAGTATTCTCAAATAATTAAGTTCTGCTTGAAAAAAAAACATCCTTGTCTCAAAGTGACAAAACAGCTTTTTATCGTATGAAACGCTCAAAAATGACATTTTTTTCCAACTTCTTCTAAGAAAAGTAGAAAATCGCTAAAAAAATAAAATAAAATAAAAAAAAAAAAGTCAGAAATAAGTAATTTATATCTGTTTTGTCAAAGACTTAACAGTTAATAAAATTTTCCATGAGTGGAAAACATTCTTTTCTTAAACACACAATAATAGCTCCTTTTCGTCTGAAACGCTCAAAAAACGAAATTTCTCTTCTACTCAGAAAACAAGGAAAACCTAGAGGTCTGGACATTGTGGTGAGCCTGTAGCCAAGCGCAAGGATCCCGGAGCCTTAAGCCTGGAACTGAACACGAGACCGGAACCCGGTACCCGTACCCTGGAAATGACCCCAAACACTGAGCCCGGAGGCTTGAGCCCGGAACCTTGAGACCGGAGTGCGGAGCCCGCAGACCGGAGCCAGGAGCCCGTAGGCCGGAGTCCGGAGTCCGGAGCCCGTAGCCCCGTGGCTGGAACTGAACCCGAGCCCGTAGTCTGGAGCCGTTAACCTGGAGAACGGAGCCTGCCCCTTACAAATAACATGGAGCCTTGAGTCTGTAGGGCGGAGCCTTGAGCGCGGAGCATTGAGACACGGGCTTATGGACTGGAGCTCGGATTCCAGATCCTAAAACTGACCACGTGCCTAGAGCCATGAGCCCGGAGCCTGGAACTGACCCCGATCCTTGACCCGGAGCATGGAGCCGTGAGCGTAGAGCCGTGAGCATGGAGATTTGAAACTTGAGTCCGGAACCCCTGAAATGACCCAATGCATTAAGCCTGGAGCCTGGAGCGCGGAGCAAGGAGCGTGGAGCCTAAAGCCTGTGCCTGGAGCCTTGAGCCTTCAGCCTTGAATTGACCCCGAGCCATGAGCCTGGAGCTCGGAGCATTGAGCAGTGAGCCTGGATCCTGGAGTCTGGAGCCTGGAACTGACCCAAAGTGCGCAGCCTAGAACCTGGATTCAGAAGCCCGGAGTGTGGAAATGACCCCGTTCTCAGAACCTGGAGGTCAGGGTTGAAACCCCGGCATGGAACTTACCCTTAACCTGAAGCCTTAAGCCCTGAGCCCGAAGGCAAGAGCATGTAATAAACCCCAAACCCGAAACCTGGGTCCATGAGACCGGAGTCGGGAACTGATTGCGAGCCCCAAAGCCTGGAGCGTTGAGCTTGAAACTAGGAGGCTTTAGCCATGAGCCTGGAAGAAGAATCAGAGCCCAAAGCCTGGAGCCCGGAGCCTTTAGCCCGTAGCCCGGAGCCCGGAGCCCTGAAATGACCCTCAGATAGGAACTTGGAGCCTTGACCTTAAGTTTGGGTCATGGAGCCTGGAGCCTGGAGCCTGGAGCCCGATACGCAGTGCCTGAAACTGACACCGACCCAAGAGGCTGGAGCTTGGAGCCCGGAGCATGGAACAGACACACAGCCCGGAGGCCTATGCCTGGAACCAGGAGAAAGGAGTGCGGAGCCTTGATCCTTTAGCCCGGAGCATGGAACTGACCCTGTCCCTATAGTCTTGATCTGGTATCCTGGAGCAAAGAATCTGCAACTGACCAAGATCCTGGAGCCTCTAGCCTTGAGCCTGGAGCTTGGAGCCGTGAGCCTGGAGCCTTGAGCCGTGAGCCGTGAGCCTGGAGCCTGGAGCCTGGAGCCTGGAGCCTGGAGCTTAGAACACAGAATCTTGAGCCCAGACCTTCAAGACTGGAGCCCAGAACCAAGATACTCTAAATGAACCGGAGTCCGGAGGAAAAAACCCGGAGCCTTGAACTGACCATGAACATTGATGCTTGATCCCGGAGCCTGGAGCCTGAACCCTGGAACTTTCCCCAAGCCTGGAGCCCGTAGCATGGAGCCGTGAGCACGGAGCCTGGCGCATAGAGCCTGGAGCTGACCTTAAGTCCGGACCTTGGAGCCCGGAGCCAAGAAATGACTTCGAGCCCAGAGCCCTGAGCATGGAGCGTGGAGCGTGGAGCGCGGAGCCTGGAACTGACCCCGAGCACAGAACCTTGAGCTCGGAACCGAGGGTCCGGAGCATCGATCCGTGAGAATGGAGCCGTGGCCCTGGAGCTTATGGGCCCAAAGCCTTGAACTGACCCCAAGTAAAGAGCCTGGAGTCTTGAGCCAGGAGTTTGGAAATGACCCTGTGCCTGGAGCCTGGTGTCCGGAGACTGGAACTGACTCAGAGCACGGAACCTTGAGTCAGGATCCAGAAGCCCGGAGACTGGACCTGACCCAAAGCCTGGTGCCTGGAGCTTGGAGCTCAGAGCATTGAGCCGTGAGCATGGAGCTGTGAGCCTGGAGACTGGAACCAGGAACCTGGAGCCTTGAGCCCAGAGCCTGGAACAAACTCCGAGTCCGAAGCCTTGATTCTAGAGCCCGGAGCGTGGAAATGACCCCGTTCCCAGAGACTGGAGCCCAGGGCGTGGAACTCCGAGCATGGAACTTAGCCAGAGCCCGAAGCCTGGAGCCTTAAGCCTGGAGACCGGAACTTGGACCTGACCCAAAGCCCGGAGCCTGGAGTCTTGAGCCCAAAGGCCTGGGCATGGAATACACTCTGAACCAGAAACCTGGGTCCTTGTGCCCGGAGCGTTGAACTGATCCGAAGCCAAGAGCCTTGAGCTTTGAGCCTGGAGCATTGAACATGGAGCCTTGAGCCATGAGCATGGAGTAAAGAGCCTGGAAGAAGACCCCAACCCATAAGCCAGGAGCCAGGAGCCAGGAGCCATGAGCCCTTGGAGTGAAACCCCAGGCATGGAACTTACCTTGAGCAAGAAGACTGTAGCCTGGAGTCTGGAGCCTGGAGCCTGGAGCCTTGAGCCTGGAGCCTGGAGCCTGAAGCATGGAGCCCGGAGCCTGGAACTGACACCGACCCTGGAGCCTTTTGCCTGGAGCTCGGAGCTTGAAGTATGGAGCCTTTAGCCTAGAGTCTAGAGCCTGGTGACTGGAGCCATGAACTGACCCAGAGCCTTGAGCCTTGAGTCTTGAGCCCGGAGCACTGAACTGACCCCGAGGCTGGAGCCTGGAGCCCGGAGCCTTGAGCCTTGAACTGAGCCCGACATAAGGAGCCTAAAACTTTGAGCCCGGAGCCACGAACATACTCCGAGCCCAAAGCCTGGATCCCTTAGGAAGGAGCCTGGGGCCTGGAAATGACCCCCAGCAAGGAACCTGGAGCCTTGACCTTAAGTTTGGGTCATGGAGCCATGAGCCTAGGGCCCGATGCGCAGTGCCTGAAACTGACCCTGAGCCTAGAGGCTGGAGCTTGGAGCCCGAAACATGGAACAGACACCAAGCCCGGAGCCCTGTGCCTGGAACCAGGAGCCAGGAGTGCGGAGCCTGGATCCTTTAGCCCGGAGCCTGGAATAGATCCCAAGCCTAAAGTCTTTAGCTGATAGCTTGGAGCACGGAGTCTGCAACTGACCAAGACCCTGGAGATTTGAGCCTTGAGCCTAGAGCTTGGAGCTGTGAGCCATGGCCCTTGAGCCTGGAGCCCGGAGCCTGGAGCCTGGAGCAACGAGCCTGGAGCCTGGAACTGACTCCGAATTCGGAGCCTGGATTCTTCAGCCTGGAAATGACCTGGTCCCAGAGCCTGGAGCCCAGGACATGGAACCCCGAGCATGGAACTTAGCCTGAGCCCAAGCCTGGAGCCTTTAGCCTGGGGACAGGAACTTGGACCTTACCCAATTCCTGGAGCCTGTAGTCTGGAGCTCACAGGCCAGCGCATTGAACACACCCTGAACTCAAAACCTGGGTCCTGGTGCCCGGAGCCTTGAACTGATCCCGAGCCCAGAGCCTGGAGCTTTTAGCCCAGAGCCTTGAACCTTGAGCATGGAGCTTGGAGCCTTTAGCCATGAGCATGGAGCCAGGAGCCTGGAAGAAGACCCCAAGCTAAAGGCCAGGAGCCCAGAGCCTGGAAAAAATTTCTTTCCGGGAGCTTGGAGCCCTGGGCGTGAAACCTCAAGCATGGAACTTACCCCAAGCAAGAAGCCTGGAGCCTGAAGCCGGGAGACCGTAACTTGGAACCTATCTCCTTGCCTGGAGTATGGAGCCTGGAGCCTGGAGCCCGTAGTCTTGAGCCTGGAGCCTGGAGCCTGGAGCATTAAGCCCGCAACACGGAGCCCTGAGCCCATAGCCCGCAGCCTGGAGCCTGGAGAGCAAAGCCTTGAGCCTGGAACTGACCCCAAGCCCGGAGCCAAGAGCTTGAACCATGCAGACTTGAGCATGGAGCCTGGAGCCATGAGCCAAGAGTGTGGAACTGACCCCAAGCCTTGAGCTTGGAGGCTTCAGCCCGGAGCAAGTAACTTACCCCGAGCCTGGAGCCTTGAGCTTTGAGCCTTCAGCCTGGTGCCAGTAGCTTGGAGCCTAGTACGCGTAGCAACGAGTGTGGAAAATTGAGCCATTAGCCTTGAACTAACCCCGAGCCTGAAATGTGGAGCCTTAAAGCTGGAGACTGGAACTGTGAACTTACCCCATGCCCAGAGCCCGGAGCCCGGAGCCCAGAGCCCGGAGCCCGGAGCCCGGAGCCCGGAGCCCGGAGCCCGGAGCCCGGAGCCCGGAGCCCGGAGCCCGGAGCCCGGAGCCTTGAGCGGGAGCCAAGAGCCATGAACTGACACTGAGCCCGGAGCCTGAAGCATGGAGCCTGGAGCCTTGAACTGACCCCGAGCACGGAGCCTGTAGCCTGGATCCCAGAGCTTGAAGCAATGATCCTGGAGCCTGGAGCATGGATCCTGGAATCTGGAGTCTTAAGCCTTGACCCCAGAGCATGGAGCCCGGAGCCTGGAACTGACCCCGAGCCTGGAGCCTGGAGCCTGGAGCCTAGAGCCTGGAGCCTGGAGCCTGGAGCCTGGAGCCTGGAGTTTGGAGCCAAGAGCCCGGTGACTTAAGGCTGGAATTGACCCCGAGCCTTCAGCTTGGAGCCTTTACCCTAGAGCATGGAACTTACTCTGAGCCTGGTGCCTTGAGCTTGGAGACTTCAGCCTGGAGCCTTGAGCCTGGAACGCGTAGCAACGAACCTGGACTATGGAGCCTGAAGCCAGGAACTGACCTCGAGCCTGAAAAGTGGAGCCTAAAACCTGGAGACTAGATTTTGGAACTGACCCCATGTCAAGAGCCCAGAGCCCAGAGCCTGGAGCCTTGAGGGGGGAGCAAGGAGACTGGAACTGACACTGAGCCCGTAGCCTTTAGCCAAGAGACTGAAGCCTGGAGCCTGGAACTGACCCTGAGCATGGAGCCTATAGCCAAGAGCCCAGAGCAATGAAGCATGGAGCCTGGAGTCTAGAGCCTGGTGACTGGAGCCATGAACTGACCCTGAGCCTTGAGCCTGGAGTCTTGAGCCTGGAGAATGGAACTGACCCCGAGGCTGGATCCTGGAGACCGGATACTTGAGCCTGGAGCATGGTGTCATTATCCTGGAACGCGTAGTCACGACCCTGGAGCATAGAACCTGTAGCCTGAAACTGTGCCCAAAATATGGAGCCTAAAACCTTTAGCCCGGAGCCATGAACATACTCCGAGCCCAAAGCCTGGATCCCGGAGGAAGGAACACGGAGCCTGGGGCCTGGAGCCTTTAGCCTGGAGCCTGTAAACGGGAGCCCGGAGCAACAAACTGACCCTGATCCCAGAGCCTTGAGCCCAGAGAATCAAACTGACCCCGATCCCCGATCCTGGAGCGCGGTGTCTGGAACCTGTAGCCTGGTGCACAGAACCTGGAGCCTGGAGCCAGGAGCCTGGAGCCCGGAGCCTGGAACTGACCCAGAGCCTGAAGCCTGGAGCCTGAAGCCTGGTACCCTGAGAATGGAACTGCCCCAAAGCCCAAAGCCTGGAGCCAAGAGCCTTTACCGCGGAGCCATGAGCCTTGGGCAGGGAGCCCGGAATCCTAAGCCTGGAGACAGGAGGCTGTAGTCCTGAGCCCGGAGCCTGGAACTAAACCCCAGCCCGGATTCTTGAAACCGGAGAATGGAGCGCAGAGCATGGATCCCGGAGCCTGGAGCCTTGAGTCTTGAGCCTGGAGCCTTCAAAATGGAGCCCGGAGCAAAAAACTGACCCTGATCCCGGAGCCTTGAGCCCAGAGCCTCGAAATGACCCCGATCCTGGATCCTGGAGCTTGATGTCTGGAACCTGGAGCCTGGTGCATGGAACGTGGAGACAGGAGCCCGGAGTCTTGAGCCCGGAGCCTGGAACTGACCCAGAGCCTGAAGCCTTGTAGAATGGAACTGCCCCAAAGCCTAAAGCCTGGAGCCCGGAGCCTTGACAGCGGAGCCATGAGCCTTAAGAAGGGAGCCTGAAGCCTGGAGACAGGGGGCTTGAGCCCTGAGCCCGGAGCCTGGAACTTAACCCTAGCCCGGATTATTGAAAACGGGGAATGGAGCGCAGAGCATGGATCCTGGAGCCTGGAGCCTGGAATCTTGTGCCTTTAACTGTCCCCAAGCCCGGAGCATGGAGGTTGTAGCATGGAGTTTGGAGCCTGGAGCCTGGAGCCAGGAGCCTGGAGCCTTTAACTGACCCAAAGCCCGGAGCATGGAGCATGGAGCCTTGAGGTTGGAGCCTTGAGCCTTGAGCCTGGAGCCCCAAACCTGGAGCCCAAAGCCTGGAACTGACACTGAGCCTGGAGCCAAGAGCCAAGAGCCTGGAGCCTGAGCCTGGAACCCAGAGCCCACAGCCTGGAAATTACCCTGAGCAAGGAACCTGGAGCCTTGACCTGGTGTTTGGGGCAAGGAGCCTGGAGCCTTGACCTGGTGTTTGGAGCAAGGAGCCTGGAGCCTGGAGCCTGGAGCCCGATGCACAGTGCCTGAAACTGACCCCGAGACTAGAGGCTTGACCCTGGAGCTCGGAGCATTGAACTGACCCCAAGCCCGGAGCCCTGTGCCTGGAACCAGGAGCCTGAAGCACGGAGCCTGGATCCTTTAGCCTGGAACCTTAAACTGATACCGAGCCTGGAGTCTGGAGCCTGGAACTGACCCAAAGTGCGCAGCCTGGAACCTGGATTCTGAAGCCCAGAGCGTGGAAATGACCTCGTTCTCAGAACCTGGAGGCCAGGGTTGAAACCCCGGCATGGAACTTACCCTGAGCCCGAAGCCTGGAGCCTGGAGCCTGGAGCCCGGAGCCCAAAGGCCAGAGCATGGAATAAACCCCAAACCCGAAACCTGGGTCCTGGATACCGGAGTGGGGAACTGATCGTGAGCCCAGAGCCTGGAGTGTTGAGCCTGGAAACTGGATCCTACAGCCTGGAAGAAGACCCAGAGCCCAAAGCCTGGAGCCTGGAGCCCGGAGCCCGGAGCCCGGAGCCCGGAGCCTGGAACCTGGAGCTCTGAGCATTGAGCCGTGAGCATGGAGATGTGAGCCTGGAGCCACTATCCCGGAGCTTGGAACTCACTCCGAGTTCGGAGCCTGGATTCTTGAGCCCGAAGCGTGGAAACGACCTGGTCCCAGAGCCTGGAGCGCAGGGCATGGAACCCCGAGCATGGAACTTAGCCCAAGCCCAAGCCTGGAGCCTTTAGCCTGGAGACCAGAACTCTGACCTGACCCAATTCCTGGAGCCTGGAGTCTGGAGCTCACAGGCCAGCGCATTGAACACACCCTGAACTCAAAACCTGGGTCCTGGTGCCCGGAGCCTTGAACTGATCCCGAACCCAGAGCCTGGAGCTTTTAGCCAAGAGCCTGGAGCCTTGAGCATTGAGCTTGGAGCCTTGAGCCATGAGATTGGAGCCTAGAGCCTGGAAGAAGACCCCAAGCTAAAGGCCAGGAGCCCAGAGCCTGGAAAAAACCTCTTTCCGGGAGCCTGGAGCCCTGGGCGTGAAACCTCAAGCATGGAACTTACCCCGAGCCAGATGCCTGGAGCCCATAGCCGGGAGACCGGAACTTGGAACCTATCCCCTTGCCTGGAGCCTGAAGCCTGGAGCATTAAGCCCACAACACGGAGCCCTGAACCCATAGCCCGAAACCCGGAGCCCGGAGCCTGGAAAGCAAAGCCTGGAGACCAAAGCATGGAGAGCGGAGCCTTGAGCCTTCAGCCTGGAACTGACCCCAAGCCCGGAGCCAAGAGCTTGAACCATGAAGACTTGAGCATGGAGCCTGGAGCCAAGAGCGTGGAACTGACCCCGAGCCTTGAGCTTGGAGGCTTGAGCCCAGAGCAAGGAACTTACCCGGAGCCTGGAGCATTGAGCTTTAAACCTTCAGCCTGGTGCCAGTAGCCTGGAGCCTGGAATGCGTAGCAACGAGCGTGGAAAATTGAGCCATTAGCCTGGAACAAACCCCGAGCCTGAAATGCAGAGCCTAAAAGCTGGAGACCGAAACTTGGAACTTACCCCATGCCCAGAGCCTGGAGCCTGGAGCCTGAAGCCTTGAGCAGGAGCCCAGAGCCTGGAACTGACACTGAGCCCTGAGCCTGAAGCATGGAGCCTGGAGCCTTGAACTGACCCCGAGCATGGAGCCTTTAGCCTGTATCCAAGAGCTTGAAGCAATGATCCTGGAGATGGAGCCTGGAGCCTGGAGCATGGATCCTAGAGTTTGGAGTCTCTAGCCTTGACACCGGAGTATGGAGCCCGGAGCCTGGAACTGACCCCGAGCCTGGAGCCTGCAGCTTGGAGCCAAGAGCTTGAAGCATAGCGCCTCTTGCCTGGATCCCAGAGCCTAGAGCCTGGTGACTTAAGCCTGGAAATTACCCAGAGCCGTCACCTTGGAGCCTTTACCCTGGAGCATGGAACTTACTCTGAGCCTGGAGCCTTGAGCTTGGAGACTTCAGCCTGTAGCCTTTAGCCTGGAACGCGTAGCAACGAACCTGGACTAAGGAGCCTGAAGCCTGGAACTGACCTCAAGCTTGAAAAGTGGAGCCTAAAACGTGGAGACTAGATTTTGGAACTGACCCCATGTCAAGAGCCATGAGCCCAGAGCCTGGAGCCTTGAGAGGGGAGTAAGGAGCCTGGAACTGACACTGAGCCCGTAGCCTTTAGCCCAGAGACTGAAGCATGGAGCCTGCAGCCTGGAACTGACCCCAGCATGGAGCCTATAGCCTGGAGCCCAGAGCATGAAGCATGGAGCCTGGAATCTAGAGCCTGGTGACTGGAGCCATGAACTGACCTTGAGCCTTGAGCCTGGAGTCTTGAGCCTGGAGAAATGAACTGACCCCGAGGCTGGAGCCTGGAGACCGGAGACTTGAGCCTGGAGCATGGTGTCATTAGCCTGGAACGTGTAGTCACAAACATGGAGCATAGAACCTTTAAACTGAAACTGTGCCCAACATATGGAGCCAAAAACCTTGAGCCCGGAGAAACGAACATACTCCGAGCCCAAAGCTTGGATCCCGGAGGAAGGAACGCGGAGCCTGGGGCCTAGAGCCTTGAGCCTTGAGCCTTGAGCCTGGAGCCCTCATACTGGAACCCGGAGAAAGAAACTGACCCTTATCCATGAGCCTTGAGCCCAGAGAATCAAACTGACCCCGATCCCCGATCCAGGAGCACGGTGTCTGGAACCTGGAGCCTGGTGCACGGAACCTGGAGCCTGGAGCAAGGAGCCTCGAGCCCGGAGCCTGGAACTGACCCAGAACCTCAGGCCTGGAGCCTGAAGCCTGGTACCCAGAGAATGGAACTGCCCCAAAGCCCAAAGCCTGGATGCCGGAGCCCTGACCGCGGAGCCATGAGCCTTGAGCAGGGAGCCCGGAATCTGAAGCCTGGATACAGGAGGCTTGAGCCCTGAGCCCGGAGCCTGGAACTAAACCCTAGCCCAGATTCTTGAAACCGGAGAATGGAGCACAGAGGCTGGATCCCGGAGCCTGGACCCTTGAGCCTGGAGCCTGCAAACATGAGTCCGGAGCAAAAAACTGAACCTGATCCTTAGACTGGAACTGACCCCGAGCCTTGAGCCTGGATCTTGGAGCTCGAAGCATTGAGCCGTGAGCATGGAGCTGTGAACCTGGAGACTGGAGCCAGGAGCCTGGAGCCTGGAGCCTGGAGCCATGAGCATGGAGCCAAGGGCAGGGAAGAAGACCCCAAGCCAAAAGCCAGGAGCCTGGAGCCCTAGGCGTGAAACCCCAAGCATGGAAGTTACCCCGAGATGAAAGTCTGGAAGCTGGAGTCTGGAGCCTGGAGCCTGGAGCCTGGAGCCTTGAGGGGGGAGCACGGAGCCTGGAACTGACACCAACCCTGAAGCCTATAGCCAAGAGCTCAAAGCTTGAAGTATGGAGCCTTGAGCCTGGAGTCTAGAGCCTGGTGACTGGAGCCATGAACTGACCCAGAGCCTTGAGCCTTGAGTATGGAGCCCGGACCATGGAACTGACCCCGAGGCTGGAGCCTGGAGCCTGGAGCCCGTAGCCTATAGCCTGGAGCCAGGTGCCTGTAGCCTGGAACGCGTAGTCACGAGCCTAGAGAACAGAGCCTTTAGCCTTGAACTGAGCCCGAAATAAGGAGCCTTAAACTTTGAGCCCGGAGCCACAAACATACTCCGATCCCAAAGCCTTGATCCCTTAGGAAGGAGCCTTTAGCCTGGAGCGTTGAGCCTGGAGCCTGGAAATGACACCCAGCAAGGAACCTGGAGCCTTGACCTTAAGTTTGGGTCATGGAGCCTGGAGCCTGGAGCCAAGAGCCCGATGCGCAGTGTCTGAAACTAACCCCGAGCCTAGAGGCTGGAGCTTGGACCCCGGAGCATGGAATAGACAACAAGCTCGGAGCCCATTGCCTGGAACCAGGAGCCAGGAGTGCGGAACCTGGATCCTTCAGCCCGGAGCCTGGAAAAGATCCCGAGCCTAGAGTCTTGAGCCGATAGCATGGAGCATGGAGTGTGCAACTGACCAAGACCCTGGAGCCTGGAGCCTTGAGCCTTGAGCCTGGAGCCGTGAGCCGTGAGCCTTGAGCCTTGAGCCGTGAGCCGTGAGCATGGAGCAAAGAGCCTGGAGCCTGCAAACTAGAGCCCAGAGCAAAAAACTGACCCTGATCCCAGAGCCTTGAGCCCAGAGCCCTGGAACCCTGGAACCCTGGACCTGACCCAGAGCCTGGAGCCTGGAGCCTGGAGCCCTGAGCCTGGAGCCTGGAGCTTGGAGCATTGAGCGGTGAACATGGAGCCGTGAGCCTGGAGCCATGAGTCCGGAGCCTGGAACTGACCTCGAGGGCGGAGCCTTGAACCTGGATTCTGGAGCCTGGAGTGTGGAAATTACTCCGTTCTCAGAGCCTGGAGCCTGGGGCATGGATCCCCGAGAATGGAACTTAGCCCTAGCCCGAAGCCTGGAAACTGACGCCCGAAGGCCAGAGTATGGAATACACCCCGAACCCGAAACCTCGGTCCTGGAGACCGGAGTCTGGAACTGATCTTGAGCAAAGAGACTGGAGCTTTGAGCCTGGAGCCTTGAACCTAGAACCGAGAGCCTGGAAGAAGACCCCGAACCCAAAGCCTGGAGCCCGGAGCCTGGAGAAAAACCCCATGCCTGGAGTCTGGAGCCCTGGGTGTGGAACGCCAAGCATAGAACTTACCCCGAGCATGAAGCCTGGCGCCTGACAGGCGGGAGACCGGAACTTGGAACTGACTCCATGCCCGGAGCCTGGAACCTTGAGCCTTTAGCCTGGAGTCTGGAGCCTGAGGCCCCGAACTTGGAGCCTGGAGCCTTGAACTGAACCGGAGACTGGATCCTGGACACTGAAGCATGGAACTTACACCGAATCCGGAGCACGGTTACTGGATAGATTGGCTTCGAGCCTGGAACCTTGAACCTGCAGCCCAGAGCCTTGAACTGACACCGAACCCGGACCCTAGAGCCTAGAGCCTGGAGCCTCGAACTGATAATGAGCCTGGAGCCTGGAGAATAGAGCCCAGAGCTTTGAACTGACCCAAATCCTTCAGTCTGCAGCCTTTTGCCTGGAGCTCATAGCCTGGAAAAGACCAAAAGCTGGGAGCCCGGAGCCCGGAGCCTTGAGCCTTGAGCCAGAAGCTTGTTACTGACCCCGAGCCCGGAGCAAGGAAAGCGGAGCCTGGAGCGTGGAGCCCGCAGCCCAGAACCCGGAGCCTAGAGCCCGGAGCCTAGAGCCTTGAGACTTGAGCCTGGAGCCTTTAACTGAGCCCGAGCTTGGAGCCCTTACCCTGACCCTGGCCTCAGCCCTAACCTGAACCCTGGAACTTAGCCAGAGCCTGGAGCCACAACCCTGTCCCTGGCCTCAGCCCAAACCCGAAACCCTGGAACGGAGTCCGAGCCCGGTGCCCTAACCCCGGCCCTGGCCTCAGCCCTTACCGGGCCAGAGGATGTGATTTTTAGTCCCAGTGTGAAGCTATAAGGTGGCTGATGAAGAAAGGGGGAGGGGGGGGGGGGGGGGGGGTCAGACAGTAAGTAGGAAAAATAGTCAATAAATTTTGTTGATAGAGCACTTTTAACAGACACAGTCAAAAAGTTCTTTACAGTGCAAAGCATAAATTAACAGTACAAAAAAAATACAATTCAAATACCATTAAAACACAACAAAATATCTTTACAATACATTTAAAAAACGATAAATACAGCAAGTGCAATCAATTTGTAGAGATCCGAGTCACACAGAAGACAGGCAAGGAGGGCCCCCACTGTGTGGCTGCAATGTGGGGCCGCATTCCGTGTCCACGGGACGGGTTGAAAAATGCCAGAACTTAGTGTGCAGCTTCAAGGTGGCTGGAGGAAAGAGGGGGAGAGAGACAGAAAAAAAAGAGTCAGACCAGGGCAAGGAGGAGCAGAGTTCTGAAAAATGGCCACAGACGTCTGAGTTTTACCGTTATCAAGCTCCACGTGAGAAAAGCACCAGAGGTCAAAAAGGGGTTAGGCTTAAAGGGATTTTGTCTGGAAAAAAACATAAAAAAAAGTCCCAAGCAGGCCCGGACTGGCTAATTGGGAGGACCTGGAAAATTCCCGGTGGGCAAGTATAATATTTAGGCCGCGAGGGCCAGAGTTCACTTTAAATATATATATATATATATATATATATATATATATATATATATATATATATATATATATATATATATGTATGTATTTTTTTATTTTTTTATTTTTTTATGCGGGGGGTGTCACAGCACTGGGTTGATCACGTAAACTGACACCGCTTTTCGTGGGCCACCACTCTCTCTACTTGCAAGCAGACGCAGACGCACCTATGGCCTATACAGTTAGTAGCTCTATACTGTAGCTGTGGAGCATATATGATCTCTGCTCTGTTGGCTATGTCGGTGGTCAGCTGTGTTTTCTGTTTGAAACATGGATAATAGAAAGAGCAAGGGTGATGCAAAAAGGCAAGAATTAGAAAGAGGAAAGCTCTGGAAGCAAACACAGCCATACGTTATAACATAACGTTATGCAATTTAAATAATAGTATGATGCGACGCCACATAACTGGGAAACTTTGTCTTGTAGCTCCTCAGAGTAAGAAAGCAGATCCAACAGCAGACACCAGCCATGAGCCCACAAGTCCAGAGTGGGCCGGTAGGACTGCTCATAGACTGAAGATTATTAGAATAAATAGGCTACAATGAAGAGTATGGTGTAGGCCTGTTCAGTATGAAAGGTGCTCTGAGATGCTAGATGATTCGGCACTACATGAATGAAACTGACACGAAGGCTTTGCAAAATAGAAGATTTGTGCTGAGAATTATGACCATTTTAAAAATGTGATTTAGTGTCAGAAGTAGAGCTAGTGGATTGCTCCTCTCACTATGGAAGGAAAAGGTGAGCTGTTGGTTACTGTGTGAACAAGGATTAGTTCCAGTAAAACCACTTTCTATACCCAAACGATAGTCCCGACCTAGTTTATTTTTCATGATTAAAAGTGAGACAGTAAATACACAAAGCCCACAATTGAAAGGCAATAGCATAAAGTAATATCAAATAAGCCTGTATATTTTTCCAATGTAAATATCTTAATTGGTTAAGTAAGTTAAAATGTCTGTAGATATTATTTTTTACTGTGATACAGGTGCAGGCGAATCTAGGGAAACTGAAGGAAGAGTGAAAGGGAGAGCAGAGTCTACTGCTGAAAGAGGAGCAGCGAAGCAGAAGAACCCTGAACCACTAATCAGAAATGAGACAGATGAAGATTAGTCCCTCAGTCATGGGATATACATGCATTTTTTTCTTATCATCCTCGTCAAAACCCCTATTATCACTATATCAAAAGTTTTCAAAAGCAAAGATGGAACGAACCACAAGTAAGTTGTGATGGAAATCTTTTGTTGCAGAGGATACAAAAATGATAGCGTTATTAGAAAGTGCAGCAAACTTTACTTTTTAAAATTTTTTTTATTTAATATTTTTATATATTCTTTTATTTCATTTCAAACATTTTAAAGTTTTGAAAAATGTTAACACTTATAAGAATAAAAATGTAAATTCTGTTTTTGTTGTGTTGTGAGGAATAATAACGTTGGAGATGTCGATGTGCACTCACTGTTGAAATAAATCCACATTGTGAAGCAACCTTTACTTGCGCTGAATTGGAAATATTTTAGAAAATACACTGAATTACAAGGCTTTGCAGAACAGTGTGTAAGGTTTTAATTCCATGATTTTAATAATAATTGGTCGTGACCTAAAGTGGGCCGGTCTGAGGTACGAATCTCCAGGGCTGAAAATGAGCCTCAGTCCGGCCCTGGTCCCACATACGGTTCGAGTTTTACCGTTATCCAGCTTCAGATGAGAAAAGCACCGGAGGTTAAAAAGGGGATCAGCTAACCGTCGTTCTGTCTGGTGTTAAAAGGTGTTAGGCTTACAGGGGTTGTCTCTGGAGAAAAAATAACAAAGTTACGGTTCATGTTTTATCGTTATCTCATCTTTCTCATCTTTTCTCCAGATGAGAAAAGAACCGGAGCTTAAAAAAGGGGTTAGGCTGACCCGTGTTCATTCTCTGGAAAAAAAACAATGTCCCACACGGGCTGGAAAAAAGACAGAGTCCACACCGTCCACCAGCCATCCCGGTCTAACCCTGACAAGGGTCAGTGCGACATTTCCCAGTGCTCTTCCACGTCCATGCACGCCAGTGTGCAGCTTTAAGGGGGTTGAAGGAAAGAGGGAGAGAATGAGCAAGAGAGAAAGATAGACAAACAATCAGGACCATGGACAGAGTTCTTCCACTAGAGTGTGGTTGCGATGTAAGGCAGCATTCCTTCTCCATGGGGCGGTTTGAGAAATGCCAGAACTGAGTGTGAAGCTTTACGTTCTGCTTGAGACAAAACATCCTTGTCTCAAAAGTGACCAAATCAGCTTCTTCTTCCGTGAAACGCTATAAATTGACATTTTTACCAATATAGTCAGAAAAGCATGAAAACACGAAAAAAAAGTATGAAATAAGTGTATTATGGAGGTTTCTTAAAAGTCTTCTCAAATCATGAAGTTCTGCTTCAAAAAAAACTTCTTTGTCTCAAAGTGACCAAAACAGCTTCTTTTCGCGTGAAACACTCAAGAATGACATTTTTTCCTCTTCTACTCAGAAAATTGAGAAAACACTAAAAACAAGTCAGAAAAAGGAGTGTTTTATGGCTGTGTTGTCAAAGTCTTATCAGTTCATGACGTTTTGCTTGAGAAAAAAACATCCTTGTCTCAACGTGACCAAAACAGCTTCTTATCGTTTGAAACGCTCAAAAATGACATTTTAGCCTCTTCTACTTAGAAAAGCATGAAAACACAAAAATAATTGTCAGAAATAAGTCCTTTATGGCATTTTTGTAAAAGTATTCTCAAATCATGAAGTTCTTCTTGAAAAAAAAAACATCCTTGTCTCAAAGTGACAAAACAGCTTCTTATCGTCTGAAACGCTCAAAAATGAAATTTTTACCTCTTCTTTTCAGAAAAGCATGAAAACACTAAAATCAAGGCAGAAATAAGTGTTTTATGGCTTTTCGTCAAAGTCTTATCAGGTCATGACGTTTTGCTTGAGAAAAAAACATCCTTGTCTCAACGTGACCAAAACAGCTTCTTATCGTTTGAAACGCTCAAAAATGACATTTTTGCCTCTTGTACTTCGAAAAGCATGAAAACACTAAAAACAAGTAAGAAATAAGTGTTTTATGGCTTTTCGTCAAAGTCTTATCAGTTCATGACGTTTTCCTTGAGAAAAAAAATTATTTTCTCAAAGTGACCAAAACAGCTTCTTATCGTCTGAAACGCTCAAAAATGAAATTTTTACCTCTTCTATTCAGAAAAGCATGAAAACACTAAAAACAAGTCAGAAATAAGTGTTTTATGGCATTTTTAAAAAAGTATTCTCAAATCATGAAGTTCTGCTTGAAAAAAAACATCCTTGTCTCAAAGTGACAAAACAGCTTCTTATCGTCTGAAACGCTCAAAAATGACATTTTTTCAACTTCTTCTGAGAAAAGTAGAAAATCGCTAAAAACAAGTCAGAAAAAAGTGATTGATTGATGTTTTGTCAAAGACTTACCAGTTTATAAAATTTTCCTTGAGACGAAAACATTCTTTTCTTAAAGTGGAAAAAAATAGCTTCTTATCGTCGAACTGATCCCGAGCCTTGAGCCTGGAGCTCGGAGCATTGAGCCGTGAGCCTGGAGCCTGGAGCCTGGAAGCTGGATTCTTCAGCCCGGAGCGTGGAAATGACCCCGTTCTAAGAACCTGGAGGCCAGGGATGAAACCCCAGCATGGAACTTACCCTTAACCCCAAGCCTTAAGCCTGGAGCCAAAAGGCCAGAGCATGGAATAAACCCGAAACCTGGGTCCTTGAGACCGGAGTCTGGAACTGATTGCGAGCCCGGAGCCTGGAGCGTTGAGCTTGGAACCGGGAGCCTGGAATTGACCCTCAGATAGGAACCTGGAGCCTTGACCTTAAGTTTGGGTCATGGAGCCTGGAGCATGGAGCCTGGAGCTGATCCCGAGCCTATAGTCTATAGCCGGTAGCCTGGAGCAAAGAGTCTTCAACGGATCAAGACCCTGGAGCCTTGAGCCTTGAGCCTGGAGCTTGGAGCCGTGAGCCTTGAGCCTGGAGCCTGGAGCCTTGAGCCTGGAGATTTGAAACTGGAGTCCGGAGCCAGGAAATGACCCCGTGCCTGAAGCCTGGAGCCTGGAAAGCGTAGCACGGAGCGTGGAGCCAAGAGCCCGTGCCTGGAGCCTGGAGCCTAAAGCCTGGAATTGACACCAAGCACGGAACCGTGAGCCTGGACCATGGAGCCCGTCGACTGGAACTGATCCCGAGCGTGGAGCCTGGAGCTCAGAGCATTGAGCCGTGAGCCTAGAGCCTGGAGCCTGGAGCCTGGAGCCTTGAGTCTGGAGCCTGGAACTGACCCAAAGTGCGCAGCCTGGAACCTGGATTCTGCAGCCCGGAGCGTGGAAATGACCCCGTTCTCAGAACCTGGAGGCCAGGGATGAAACCCTGGCATGGAACTTACCCTTAACAGGAAGCCTTAAGCCCGGAGCCAAAAGGCCAGGGCATGGAATAAACCCCAAACCCGAAAGCTGGGTCCTGGAGACCGAAGTCGGGAACTGATTGCGAGCCCAGAGCCTGGAACGTTGAGCTTGGAACCGGGAGCCTTTAGCCATGAGCCTGGAGCCTAGAGCCTAGAGCCTGGAAGAAGACCCAGAGTCCAAAGCCTGGAGCCCGGAGCCCGGAGCCTGGAGCCTGGAGCCTGGAAATGACCCTCAGATAGGAACCTGGAGCCTTGACGTTAAGTTTGGGTTATGGAGCCTGGAGCCAGGAGCCAGGAGCCAGGAGCCTGGAGCCTGATGCACAGTGCCTGAAACTGACACCGAGCCTAGAGGCTGGAGCTTGGAGCCCGGAGCATGGAACAGACACAAAGTCCAGAGCCCTGTGCCTTGAACCAGGAGCCAGGAGTGCGGAGCCTGGATCCTTTAGCCTGGAGCTTGGAGCCTGGAACTGACCCAGAACCTTGACCCGGAGCATGGAGCCGTGAGCGTAGAGCCGTGAGCATGGAGATTTGAAACTGGAGTCCGGAACCTGGAAAAACCCTGTGCCTTAAGCCTGGAGCCTGGAGCGCGGAGAAAGGAGCTTGGAGGCTAGAGCCCGTGCCTTGAGCCTGGAGCCTTGAGCCTGGAGCATTAAGCTCGCAACACGGAGCCCTGAGCCCATAGCCCGCAGCCTGGAGCCTGGAGACCAAAGCCTGGAGAGCAAAGTCTGGAGAGCGGAGCCTTGAGCCTTGAATTGACCCTAAGCCCGGAGCCAAGAGCTTGAACCATGCAGACTTGAGCATGGAGCCTGGAGCCAAGAGCGTGGAACTGACCCCAAGCCTTGAGCTTGGAGGCTTGAGCCCGGAGCAAGGAACTTACCCCGAGCCAGGAGCCATGAGCTTTGAGCCTTCAGCCTGGTACCAGTAGCTTGGAGCCTGGTACACGTAGCAACGAGCGTGGAAAATTGAGCCATTAGCCTGGAACTAACCCCGAGCCTTAAATGTGGAGCCTAAAAGCTGGAGACCGGAACTTGGAACTTACCCAATGCCCAGAGCCTGGAGCCCGGAGCCTGGAGCCTTGAGCGGGAGCCCAGAGCCTGGAACTGACATTGAGCCCGGAGCCTGAAGCATGGAGCCTGGAGCCTGGAACTGACCCCGAGCATGGAGCCTGTAGCCTGGAGCCCAGAGCAATGAAGCATGGAGCCTTGAGCCTGGAGTCTAGAGCCTGGTGACTGGAGCCATGAACTGACCCTGAGACTTGAGCCTGGAGTCTTGAGCCTGGAGAATGGAACTGACCCCGAGGCTGGAGCCTGGAGACCGGAGCCTTGAGCCTGGAGCATGGTGTCATTAGCCTGGAACGCGTAGTCACGAACCTGGAGCATAGAACCTATAGCCTGAAGCTGTGCCCAAAATATGGAGCCTAAAACCTTGAGCCCGGAGCTCGAACATACTCCGAGCCAAAAGCTTTGATCCCAAAGGAAGGAACGCGGAGCCTGGGGCCTGGAGCCTTGAGCCTTCAACCTGGAACCCGGAGCAACAAACTGACCCTGATCCCAGAGCCTTGAGCCAAGAGCATCGAACTGACCCCGATCCCCGATCCTGGAGCACGGTGTCTTGAACCTGGAGCCTGGTGCACGAAACCTGGAGCCTAGAGCCCGGAGCCTAGAACTGACCCAGAGCCTGAAGCCTCTAGCCTGAAGCCTGGTACCCTGAGAATGGAACTGCCCCAAAGCCCAAAGCCTGGAGCTAAGAGCCTTTACCACGGAGCCATGAGCCTCAAGCAGGGAGCCCGGAATCTGAAGCCTGGAGAAAGGAGGCTTGAGCCCTGAGCCCGGAGCCTGGACCTTAACCTTAGCCCGGATTCTTGAAACCGGGGAATGGAGCACAGAGCCTGGATCCTGGAGCCTGGAGCCTGGAGCCTGGAGCCTTGAGCCTGGACCAAGGAGCTTGGAGCCTGTAGCGTGGAGCCTGGAGCCTTGAGCCTGGAGCCTGGAGCCTGGAGCCTGGAGCCTGAAACCTGGAGCCCTTAACTGACCCCAAGCCCGGAGCATGGAGCCATGAGCCTAGAGCCTGGAGCCCTTAACTGACCCAAAGCCCGGAGCATGGAGCCTGGAGCTTGTAGCCTTGAGCCTGGAGCCCCAAACCTGGATCCCAAAGCCTGGAACTGACACTAAGCCTGGAGCGTGGAGCCTGGAGCCCAGAGCCACAGCCTGGACATAACCCTGAGCAAGGAACACAGAGTCTTAACCTGGTGTTTGGGGCAAGGAGCCTGGAGCCCGATGCGTGGTGCCTGAAACTGACCCTGAGCCAAGAGGCTCAGGGTCTGAGCCTGGAGCCCGGAACATGGAACTGACCCCAAGCCGGGAGCCCTGTGCCTGGAACCAGGAGCCTGAAGTGCGGAGCCTGGATCCTTTAGCCTGGAGCCTTAAACTGATACCGAGCCTGGAGTCTGGATCCTGGAACTGACCCAAAGTGCGCAGCCTGGAACCTGGATTCTGAAGCCCGAAACGTGGAAATGACCTCGTTCTCAGAACCTGGAGGCCAGGGTTGAAACCCAGGAATGGAACTTACTCTGAGCAGAAGCCTGGAGCCTGGAGCCTGGAGCCTGGAGCCTGGAGCCCGGAGCCCAAAGGCCAGAGCATGGAATAAACCCCAAACCCGAAACCTGGGTTCTGGAGACCGGAGTGGGGAACTGATCGTGAGCCCAGACCCTGGAGCGTTTCGCCTGGAGCAAGTCGCCTTTAGCCATGAGCCTGGAAACTGGAGCCTAAAGCCTGGAAGAAGACCCAGAGCCCAAAGTATGGAGCCCGGAGCCTGGAGCCTGGAAATTACCCTTAGCAAGGAACCTTGAGCCTTGACCTTAAGTTTGGGTCATGGAGCATGGAGCCCAATGTGCCTGAAACTGACCCCGAGCCTAGAGGCTGGAGCTTTGAGCCCGGAGCATGGAACAGACACCAAGCCCGGAGCCCTGTACCTGGAACCAGGAGCCAGGAGTGAAGAGCCTGGATCCTTTAGCCCGGAGCTTGGAATTGATTCGGAGCCTTGAGTCTTGAGCCGGTAGCTTCAGCAAAGAGTCTGCTGCTGACCAAGACCCTGGAGCCTTGAGCCATGAGCCTTGAGCCTGGAGCTTGGAGCCGGGAGACAGGAGCCGTGAGCCTGGAGCCTTGATCCGTGAGCCTGGAGCCAGGAGCCTGGAGCCTGGAGCCTGGAGCCTCGTGCACGGAATCTAGAGCCCAGACCTTAAAGACTGGAGCCCAGAACCAAGATGCTCGAAGTTACCCCGAGCCCGGAGGAAAGAACCCGGAGTCTTGAACTGACCATGAACATTGATCTTTGATCCCTGAGCCTGGAGCCCGAACCATGGAACTTACCCCAAGCCTGGAGCCCGTAACCTTTGAGCCTGGCGCATAGAACCTGGAACTGACCTTTAGTCCGGACCTTGGAGCCCGGAGCCAAGAAATGACCCCGAGCCCGAAGCCCTGAACATGGAGCATGGAGCCTGGAACTGACCCCGAGCAATGAACCTTGAGCTCGGAAGCTGGGGTCCGGAGCATGGATCTGTGAGCATGGAGCCGTGACCCTGGAGCTGTGAGCCCAAAGCCTTGTACTGACCCTGAGTAAAGAGCCTGGAGTCTTGAGCCAGGAGCCTGGAAATGACCCTGTGCCTGGAGCCTGGAGTCCGGAGAGTGGAACTGACCCCGAGCCTGGAGCCTGGAGCTTGGAGCTCGAAGCATTGAGCCGTAAGCATGGAGCTGTGAGCCTGGAGAATGGAGCCAGGAGCCTGGAGCCCGGAGCCTGGAACTGACTCCGAGTCCGACGCCTTGATTCTGGAGCCTGGAGCGTGGAACTGACCACGTTCCAAGGGACTGGAGCCCAGGGCGTGGAACTCCGAGCATGGAACTTAGCCATAGCCCGAAGCCTGGAGCCTTAAGCCTGGACACCGGAACTTGGACCTGACCCAATGCCCGGAGCCTGGAGTTCAGGAGCCCACAGGCCAGGGCATGGAATAAACCCTGAACCCGAAACCTGGGTCCTGGTGCCCGGAGCCTGGAACTGATCCAGAGCCCAGAGCCTTGAGCTTTGAGCCTGGAGCTTTGAACCTTGAGCCTTGAGCCTTGAGCCTTGAGCCTTGAGCCTGGAGCTTGGAGGCTAGAGCAATGAGCATGGAGTCAAAAGCCTGAAAGAGGACCCCAAGCCCAAAGCCAGGAGCCTGGAGCCCTGGGCGTGAAACCTCAAGCATGGAATTTACCCCGAGATGAAAGCCTGGAGCCTCGTGTCTGAAGCCTGCAGTCTGGAGCCCGGAGCCTGGAGCCTGGAGCCAGGTGTCTTTTGCCTGGAACGCGTAGTCACTAGCCTGGAGCACAGAGCCTGTAGCCTTGAACTGAGCCCGAAATAAGGAGCCTAAAACTTTGAGCCGGAGCCACGAACATACTCCGAGCCCAAAGCCTTGATCCCTTAGGAAGGAGCCTTGAGCCTTGAGCCTGGAAATGACCCCCAGCAAGGAACCTGGAGCCTTGACCTCAAGTTTGGGTCATGGAGCCTGGAACATAGAGCCCGATGCGCAGTGCCTTAAACTGACCCCGAGCCTAGAGGCTCAAGCTTGGAGCCCGGAGCATGGAACAGACAACAAGCCCGGAACCCTGTGCCTGGAACCAGGAACCAGGGGTGTGGAGCCTGGATCCTTTAGCCCGGAGCCTGGAACTGATCCCGAGCCTAGAGTCTTGAGCCGATAGCCTGGAGTGTTCAACTGACCAAGACCCTGGAGCCTGGAGCCTTGAGCCTGGAGCTTGGAGCCGTGAGCCGTGAGCCGTGAGCCGTGAGCCGTGAGCCGTGAGCTGTGAGCCTGGAGCCCAGACCCTTGAGCCTGCAAACTGGAGCCCGGAGCAAAAAACTCCCGGAGCCTTGAGCCCAGAGCCCTGGAACCGTGGAACCGACCCCGAGCCTGGAGCCTGGAGCTCGGAGCATTAAGCGGTTAGCATGGAGCCTTGAGCCTGGAGCCTGGAGTCCAGAGCCTAGAACTGACCTCGAGGGCGGAGGCTTGAACCTGGATTCTGGTGCCCGGAGTGTGGAAATTACTCCGTTCTCAGAGCCTGGAGCCAGGGCAATGGATCCCCGAGAATGGAACTTAGCCCGAGCCCAAAGCCTGGAGCCTGAAGCCCAAAGGCCAGAGCATGGAATACATCCCGAACCTGAAACCTGGGTCCTTGAGACCGGAGTCTGGAACTGATCTTGAGCCAAGAGACTGGAGGTTTGAGCCTGGAGCCTTGAACCTAGAACCGAGAGCCTGGAAGAAGAACCCTAGCCCAAAGCCTGGAGGCCGGAGCCTGGAAAAAAATCCCATGCCTGGAGCCTGGAGCCCTGGGTGTGGAACCCCAAGCATAGAACTTACCCCGAGCATGACGCCTGGAGCCTGAAAGGCGGGAGACCGGAACTTGGAACTGACTCCATGCCCGGAGCCTGGAGCCTTGAGCCTTGAGCCTTGAGCCTGGAGTCTGGAGCCTAAGGCCCTGAACTTGGAGCCTGTAGCCTGGAGTCTTGAACTGAACTGGAGACTGGAGCCTGGAGACTGAAGCATGGAACTGACCCCGAATCTGGAGCACGGTAACTGGATCGATGACCTTGGAGCCTGGAACCTTGAACATGCAGCCCAGAGCCTTGAACTAGCGCCGAACCCGGACCCTAGAGCCTAGAGCCCGGAGCCTCGAACTGATAATGAGCCTGGAGCCTGGAGCCTAGAGCCTGGAGACTGGAACTTACCCGGAACCTTAATCCATGAGCCTGGAGGCCGGAGCCTGGAAGAAGACCGTGAGCCCAAAGCCTTGAGCCCGGAGCCCGGAGCCTGGAGCCAGGAACCTCGAGACTGGAACTGAACCCAAGCCCGGAGCCCGGAGCCCGGAGCTGACCCTTAGCCAAGAGCCTGGATCCTTCATTGTTGAGCCTTGAGCCCAGAGCTTTGAGCTTGGACCTGACCCTGACCCCGGAACCTGGGGCCTGGAACCCGGAGCCTGAAACTGATCCTGATCCCGGAGCCATGAGCTTTGAGCCAGAAGCTTTGAGCCGGGAGAATGGAGCCCGGAGACTGGAAATAACCCCGTGCCCGGAGTCTTCAGCCCAGGGCATGGAACCCGGAGCCTGGAACTTACCCCAATCCCGAAGCCTGGAGCCTGAATCCTGGATCCCGTAACTTTGAACCTACCCCATGCTCGGAGCCTTGAGCCTGGAGCCTGGAACCTGGAGCCTGGAATTGGAGCATGTAGCCTTGAGCCTGGAACTTGAAGCTTGGAGCCCTGAGCCTTGAGCCCGGTGCCTGGAACTGAAACTGAGCCCGGAGCCCGGAGCCAGGAGCCAGGAGCCTTTGTGCCTGGAGCCTGGAGCCCGGAGCCCGGAGCCTGGAGCCTAGAACTGACCACACGTCCGGACCTTGGAGACCGGAGCCTAGAAATGACCCCGTGCCTTGAGCCTGGAGATCGGAGCCTCGAGTGCGGAGCCCAGACGTAGGAGGCTCCAGGAACCCAGAGCCTGGAACTGACCCCGAGCCTTGAGAACGGAGCATGGAGTACGAAGCCTGGAACTGACCCTGAGACTGAAACTTGGAGCCCGGAGCCTGGAACTAACCCTAAGCCTGGAGCCTGAAGCCTTTAGCCCGGAGCCAGGAGCCAGGAGCCCGGAGCTTGGAGCATTGAGCCAGGAGCCTGGAGCCTAGAGCCCGACGCCCTGAGCGTGGAGGTTGGAGTCTTGAATCTGGAGCCTGAAGCCCGGTGCCCAGAGCTTGGAACTGACCCCGAGCCTGGAGCCTGGAGCCTGGAGCCTGGAGCCTGGAGCCTGGAGCCTGGAGCCTGGAGCCTGGAGTCTGGAGCCTTGAGCCCGGAGCTTTGAACTGACCCCAATCCTTGAGTCGGGAGCCTTTTGCCTGGAGCTCGTAGCCTGGAAAAGACCAACAGCTGGGAGCCCGGAGCCCGGAGCCCGGAGCCCGGAGCCCGGAGCCCGGAGCCCGGAGCCGGGAGCCCGGAGCCTGGAGCCTTGAGCCCGAAGCTTGGAACTGACCCCGAGCCCAGAGCAAGGAAAGTGGAGCGTGGAGTGTGGAGCGGGGAGCCCGAAGCCCTGAGCCCGGAACCCGGAGCCTAGAGCCCGGAGCCTAGAGCCTTGAGCCTGGAGCCTGTAACTGAGCCCGAGCTTGGAGCCCTTACCCTGACCCTGGCCTCAGCCGTAACCCTAAACCCTGGAAGGGAGTCCGAGCCTGGTGCCCAAACCCCGGCCCTGGCCTCAGCCCTAACCTGGCCAGAGGATGTGATTTTTAGTCCCAGTATGAAGCTTTAAGGTGGCTGATGAAGAAAGGGGGAGAGAGGGGGGAAAAAAAAGAGTCAGACAGTAAGTAGGCAAAATAGTCAATAAATTTTATTGATAGAGCACTTTTCACAGACAGTCAAAAAGTTCTTTACAGTGCAAAGCATAAATTAACAGTACAAATAAAATACAATTCAAATACCATTAAAACACAACAAAATATCTTTACAATACATTTAAAATACGATAAATACAGCAAGTACAATCAGTTTGTAGAGGCCCGAGTCACACCGAAGACAGGCAAGGAGGGCCCCCACTGTGTGGCTGCAATGTGGGGCAGCATTCCGTCTCCATGGGACGGTTTGAAAAATGCCAGAACTTAGTGTGCAGCTTTAAGGTGGCTGTAGGAAAGAGTTGGAGAGAGACAGAAAAAAAGAGTCAGACCACGGCAAGGACGAGCAGAGTTCTGAAAAATGGCCACAGATGTCTGAGTTTTACCGTTATCAAGCTCCACGTGAGAAAAGCACTAGAGGTCAAAAAGGGGTTAGGCTTAAAGGGGTTCTGTCTGGAAAAAACATAAAAAAAGTCCCACACAGGCCCGGACTGGATAATTGGGAGGACCGGGACAATTCCCGATGGGCAAGTATAATATTTAGGCTGCGAGGGCCAGAGTTCACTTTAAATATATATATATATATATATATATGTATATATATATATATATATTTTTGTTTTTTTTTGTTTTTTTTTGCGGGGGGTGTGATAGCACTGGGTTGATCACGTAAACTGAAACCGCTTTTCGTGGGCCACCACTCCCTCTACTTGCAAGCAGACGCACCTATGTCCTTGCATAAACTTAGTAGCTCTATACTGTAGCTGTGGAGCATATATGATCTCTGCTCTGTTGGCTATGTCGGTGGTCAGCTGTGTTTTCTGTTATAAACATGGATAATAGAAAGAGCAAGGGTGATGCAGAAGAGGAACGAATTAGAAAGAGGAAAGCTCTGGAAGCAAACACAGCCACATCTGCCAAAATTTGCAACTTTTTAACAAAAACGACCTCCCGGTTGGAAACAACTAATGAGGACGATGAGACAGGTAAACCACCTTTCAATGTAGTTAATTATCGAGTCAATGAATTGTGTGGCATTGTGGCGTGTAACATAACGTTATGCAATTTAAATAATAGTATGATGCGACGCCACATAACTGGGAAACTTTGTCTTGTAGCTCCTCAGAGTGAGAAAGCAGATCCAGCAGCAGACACCAGCCATGAGCCCACAAATCCAGAGTGGGCCGGTAGGACTGCTCATAGACTGAAGATTATTAGAATAAATAGGCTACAATGAAGAGTATGGTGTAGGCCTGTTCAGTATGAAAGGTGCTCTGAGATGCTAGATGATTCGGCACTACATGAATGAAACTGACACGAAGGCTTTGAAAATTGAAGATTTGTGCTGAGAATTATGACCATTTTTAAAATGTTATTTAGTGTCAGAAGAAGAGCTAGTGGATATCTCCTGTCACTATGGAAGGAATAGGTGAGCTGCTGGAACAGATTGTGTGAACAAGGATTAGTTCCAGTAAAACCACTTTCTATACCCAAACGATAGTCCTGACCTTTTTTTTTTTTTTCATCATTAAAAGTGAGACGGTAAATACACAAAGCCCACAACTGAAAGGCAATAGCATAAAGTAATATCAAATAAGCCTGCATATTTTGCCAATGTAAATATCTTAATTGGTTAAGTAAGTCAAAATGTCTGTAGATATTATTTTTTACTGTGATACAGGTGCAGGCGAATCTAGGGAAACTGAAGGAAGAGTGAAAGGGAGAGCAGAGTCTACTGCTGACAGAGCAGCAGCGAAGCAGCAGAACCCTGAACCACTAAACAGAAATGAGACAGATGATGAGTCTGTTGTTAGCTTTGATTACTTTGCTCACCCTCAGTCATGGGATATGCATGCATTTTTTTCTTATCATCCTCGTCAAAACCCCTATTATCACTATATCAAAAGTTTTCAATAGTAAAGATGTATGTAGCAATAGTAAGCCAAATTATTATAAGAATAGAGCGTTGGTCTATAGATTAATTCAGTTACAGATTTATAGTGGAAGATGCCTGCATCTGACTATTAAACCTTAAACGTAAATTAACCCAAACAATAATTTGGAAACTTTGCAAAGGTGGTGGAACTTTGTGACGGAACAGTGAACCCGATAATGAAAATATACAGTACACAAGCACAGCTGAGGCAGAGGATTTATACACACATAAAGAATTTATTGACTAACTAAGACATACAAATAACACAAAGACAATAGACAAATATGATAAAAAGTGATCAGGAGATTACGGACAGGAGGAAAGTGGACTAAATTGGTATATGGTTATATTCAAGATATTATCACGTTAGTGAGGTTAAGGTGAGGTAAATCTACTTAAATTGGAATCACGCCAACTCAGATAAGCCGGGAGTAAGTTTTCTTACAGGTTGTCGGTCTCTGAAGGATGCGGGTCTTGGCTTTGTGGGAGGATCCGACAGGGCTGGAGTGGCCCGGCAGCGATGTGGACAGGAACAGCTGGAACGGCTGGACGCAGTCTGGACGGCGGATGGAGGACGTGGTGATGACGTCTCTGACAGTTCAAAGCAGCAGATGATGTTGGCACGGCCCGAGCAGAGGAGGCACAAGGGCACAAAGGCACGAGCAGGACCAACAAAGTGAGAGGAGACTCATGAGGTTAAAGAGCACAGACTCCGAAGAGTACAGCACGAAGCATGAGCAAGGAGCAAAAGGCGGGAAGAGCCCAAAAGGCAGGAAAAAGACAAAAAGCTCACAAAGTGTCAAAGCACACAAAAAGTTCCGAAAGAAGTTGGGTCTTCTTCCTTTATAGTTTGGCCAGGGGCCAACCCATCTCGTCCTTCTCGTGCATATTGATGAGTTATTGATCTCTTTGGGCCGTACCTTCCTTTGTCCGTTTTGGGCGCGAATCCACTTCCTTTCGCCGGTCATTTACATATTTCAGAGTATCATCTCTCTCTCCCCCCCTTAGGAGAGGGAGAGAGAGAGGCCTCATGCAGGCTTGTAAGAAAACTTCTCCCAACCTTAAATAAGATCCTTAAACAAGATCCTTAAACTTTATACATCACCTGTAACCTCACTAAGCCTTAATAAACTAAGCACCATTATTTAGACATGCTATAAACAGTAATATTCTTACTTTCAACATGACACAAGTAGGACACATGTATATGAACCCACAGGTCGGGCAAATGGCTTGGGCATAGATATACACGAAAGAGGTACCCTGTGGAGTAAAATCAACATTAACACATTCCTGTGAAACTAGTGATCATTGCAAAAGATACAGATTTTGTAAATCAGTCTTTTGTTCCTAGGATGCCTCCACCTCTGGGTAAACAGGAATGATGGGACACAGATGTTGAGAGGCAAAGGGGTTGGCTGAGACCAAGCAGACATGAGATCTGGGGTGCTCTCAGTTACCACGACAGGTCAGGATGGCTCTTGATGATGAACAGCAGAAAATGAGCCTAAGTTTTATTGTCCTGTGTGCTTTAAATTAGACTAGTCTCCATTCTTTAAGATAATTCGTCATCCTAAATGTCACTTGAAGAGGATGTCCTTGCACTGACCTGCTAACCAACCAATCAGCATGGTTGTTCAGGAATTTGGTTTGACACGGAGAGGAAGATAATGTAATTTATAATTCTGTTTTTGAGTCTGTTCACTCACTCCACCGTCATGAGACTACACGTAACAAACCACAAGTAAGTTGTTATGGAAATCTTTTGTTGCAGAGGATACAAAAATGATAGCGTTATTAGAAAGTGCAGAAAGCTTTATTTTTTTTTAAATTATTTTTTTTATTTAATATTTTTATATATTCTTTTATTTCATTTCAAACATTTTAAAGTGTTGAAAAATGTTAACACTTATAAGAACAAAAATATAGATTCTGTTTTTGTTGTGTTGTGAGGAACAATGTTGGAGATGTCGATGTGCACTCACTGTTGAAATAAATCCACATTGTGAAGCAACCTTTACTTGCGCTGAATTGGAAATATTTTAGAAAATACACTGAATTACAAGACTTTGCAGAACAGTGTGTAGACCTAACATGTTATAATTCCATGATTTTAATAATAATTGGTCGTGATCGAAAGTGGGCCGGTCTGAGGTACGAAACTCCAGGGCTGAAATTGAGCCTCAGTCCGGCCCTGGTCAGACATACGGTTCGAGTTTTACCGTTATCCAGCTCCAGATGAGAAAAGCACCGGAGGTTAAAAAGGGGATCAGCTAACCGTCGTTCTGTCTTTAAAAAAACATAACACAGGCCTGGAAAAATAGCAAAGTCCCACACAGGCCTGGAAAAAAGACAGAGTCCACACGGTACGCCGGCCGTCCCGGCGTAATCCTGACCAGGGTAAGTGCGACATTTCCGGGAGTTCCTCCTCCTCAGAGCATGCCAATGTGCAGCTTCAAGGTGGCTGGAAGAAAAAAAAAAGGGGGGGAGGGGGGGGGGGGCCAGGACCAGGGCGAGAGTTTTTCCTCGAGTGTGAGGCTCTGATGTGGGGCCCACTGGGGGGGGTTTGAAAAAGTTCCACAACTCAGTGAGTAGCTTTAAGGGGGCTGGAGAGAAGAGAGGGGGAGAGAGGGGAAAAGAGTAAGAACTGGAACAAGGTTTGGTTTCTGGCTAAAGTTGAGGAGAAGCCCCGGAGGTTAAAAAAAAAAAAAAAAAAAAAAAAAAGTGTAAGGCTTACAGTGGTTTTCTCTTGAAAAAAAATAACAAAGTTACGGTTCATGTTTTATCGTTATCTCATCTTTCTCATCTTTTCTAGAGATGAGAAAAGAACCGTAGCTTAAAAAAGGGGTTAGGCTGACCGGTGTTCTGTCTCTGGAAAAAAAACAATGTCCCACACGGGCTGGAAAAAAGACAGAGTCCACACCGTCCACCAGCCATCCCGGTCTAACCCTGACAAGGGTCAGTGCGACATTTCCCAGTGCTCTTCCTCGTCCATGCACGCCAGTGTGCAGTTTTAAGGGTTTGGAGGAAAGAGGGAGAGAGAGAGCAAGAGAGAAAGAAAGAAAAAGAATCAGGACCATGGACAGAGTTCTTCCACTAGAGTGTGGTTGCAATGTAAGGCAGCATTCCATCTCCATGGGGCGGTTGGAGAAATGCCAGAACTAAGTGTGAAGCTTTACGTTCTGCTTGAGACAAAACATGCTTGTCTCAAAAGTGACCAAATCAGCTTCTGCTTGCGTGAAACGCTAAAAAATGACATTTTTACCAATATAGTCAGAAAAGCATGAAAACACGAAATAAAAGTCAGAAATAAGTGTATTATGGCGGTTTCTTAAAAGTCTTCTCAAATCATGAAGTTCTGTTTGAAAAAAAACTTCTTTGTCTCAAAGTGACCAAAACAGCTTCTTTTCGCGTGAAACACTCAAGAATGACATTTTTCCTCTTCTACTAAGTCAGAAAAAAGTGTTTTATGGCTGTTTCGTCAAAGTCTTATCAGTGCATGATATTTTGCTCTAGAAAAAAACATCTTTGTCTTAAAGTGACAAAAACAGCTTCTTCTCGTTTGAAACGCTAAAAAAGGACATTTTTGCCTCCTCTACTTAGAAAAGCATGAAAACAAACACACACACAAAAAAAGTCAGAAATAAGTGTTTTATGGCATTTTTGTAAAAGTATTCTCAAATCATGAAGTTCTGCTTGAAAAAAAAAACATCCTTGTCTCAAAGTGACAAAACAGCTTTTTATCGTCTGAAACGCTAAAAAATGAAATTTTTGCCTCTTCTATTCAGAAAAGCATGAAATCACTAAAAACAAGTTGGAAATAAGTGTTTTATGGCTGTTTCGTAAAAGTCTTATCAGTTCATGACGTTTTGCTTTAGAAAAAAAAATCTTTGTCTCAAAGTGACCAAAACAGCTTCTTATCGTTTGAAACGCTCAAAAAGGACATTTTTGCCTCTTCTACTTAGAAAAGCATGAAAACAAACACACACAAAAAAAGTCAGAAAAAAGTGTTTTATGGCATTTTTGTAAAAGTATTCTCAAATCATGAAGTTCTGCTTGAAAAAAAACATCTTTGTCTCAAAGTGACCAAAAAAGCTTCTTATCGTTTGAAACGCTCAAAAATGACATTTTAGCCTCTTCTACTTCGAAAAGTATGAAAACACAAAAAACCAAGTCAGAAATAAGTGTTTTATGGCATTTTTGTAAAAGTATTCTCAAATCATTAAGTTCTGCTTGAAAAAAAACACATCCTTGTCTCAAAGTGAAAAAACAGCTTCTTATCGTCTGAAACGCAAAAAAATGAAATTTTTGCCTCTTCTATTCAGAAAAGCATGAAATCACTAAAAAAAAAAAAGAGTCAGAAATGAGTGTTTTATGGCTGTTTTGTGAACGTCTTATCAGTTCAGGACGTGTTGCTTGAGAAAAAATAACCCTCTCCTCAAAGTGACCAAAACAGCTTCTTATCGTTTGAAACGCTCAAAAACGACATTTTTGCCTCTCCTTCTTTGAAAAGCATGAAAACACTAAAAACAAGTCAAAAGTAAGTGTTTTATGAATATGTCGTCAAATTCTTATCAGTTCATGACGTTTTGCCTGAGAAAAAAACTTTCTTGTCTCAAAGTGACCAAAACATTTTCTTGTCGTCTGAAATGCTCAAAAATGACATTTTTGCCTATTTTACTTCGAAAAGCATGAAAACACTAAAACCAAGTCAGAAATAAGTTTTTTATGGCAATTTTGTAAAAGTATTCTTAAATCCTGAAGTTCTGCTTGAAAAAAAAACATCCTTGTCTCAAAGTGGAAAAAAAAAAGCTTCTTATCGTCTGAAACGCTAAAAACTGACTTTTTTTTTTTTTTTTTTTTTTTTTTTTAACTTCTTCTAAGAAAAGAAGAAAATCACTAAAACAAGTCACAAATAAGTGATTTATTGCTGTTTTGTCAAAGACTTACCAGTTCATAAAATTTTCCTTGAGACGACAACACTCTTTTCTTAAAGTGAGTAAAATAGCTTCTTATCGTCTGAAACGCTCAAAAAATGAAATTTTTTCCTCTTCTACTCAGAAAACAAGGAAAACCAAGAGGTCTGGGCATTGTGGTGAGACTGTAGTCTTTAGCCGAGCGCAAAGATCCCGTAGCCTTAAGCCTGGAACTGAACACGAGACCGGAGCCCGGTACCCGTACCCTGGAAATGACCCCATACACTGAGCACGGAGGCTGGAGCCCGGAACCCGGATACCGGAGCGCGGAGCCCGGAGACCTGAGCCCGGAGCCCGGAGCCTTGAGGCCGGAGACCGGAGTCCGGAGCCCGTAGCCCCGAGCCTGGAACTGAAAGGGAGCCCGTAGTCTAGAGCTTTTAACCTGGAGAACAGAGCCTTCCACTTATAAATAACCTGGAGCCTTGAGTCTGGAGGGCGGAGCCTTGAGCCCGGAGCACTGAGACACGGGCTTATGGACTGGAGCTCGGAGCCCAGATCCTAAAACTGACCACGTGCCTAGAGCCATGAGCCCGGAGCCTGGAACTGACCCCGAACCTTGACCCGGAGCATGGAGCCGTGAGCGTAGAGCCGTGAGCATGGAGATTTGAAACTGGAGTCCGGAGCCTGGAAATGACCCCATGCCTTAAGCCTGGAGCCTGGAGCACGGAGCAAGGAGCGTGGAGCCTAGAGCCCGTGCCTTGAGCCAGGAGCCTTCAGCCTTGAATTGACCCCGATCCTGGAGCCTGGAGCTGTGAGCATTGAGCAGTGAGCCTGGAGCCTGGAGCCTGGAGCCTGGAGCCTGGAGCCTGGAGCCTGGAGCCTGGAGTCTGGAGCCTGGAACTGACCCAAAGTGCGCAGCCTAGAACCTTGATTCTGCAGCCCGGAGCATGGAAATGACCCCGTTATCAGAACCTGTAGGCCAGGCTTGAAACCCTGGCATGGAACTTACCCTTAACCCGAAGGCTTTAGCCCGGAGCCTAAAACTTTGAGCCCGGAGCCACGAACATACTCCAAGCCCAAAGCCTTGATCCCTTAGGAAGGAGCCTTGAGCCTGGAGCCTGGAAATGACCCCCAGCAAAGAACCTGGAGAATTGACCTTAAGTTTGGGTCATAGAGCCTGGAGCCTAGGGCCTGATGCACAGTGCCTGAAACTGACCCTGACCCTAGAGGCTGGAGATTGGAGCCCGAAGCATGGAACAGAACCAAGCCCGGAGCCCTGTGCCTGGAACCAGGAGCCAGGAGTGCGGAGCCTGGATCCTTTAGCCCGGAGCCTGGAATAGATCCCGAGCCTAGAGTCTTTAGCTGATAGCTTGGAGCACGGAGTCTGCAACTGACAAAGACCCTGGAGACTTGAGCCTTGAGCCTGGAGCTTGGAGCTGTGAGCCGTGAGCCTTGAGCCGTGAGCCTGGAGCCCGGAGCCTGTAAAACATGAGCCCGCAGCTAAAAACTGACCCTGATCCTAGAGCCTTGAGCCCAGAGCCCTGGAACCCTGGAACTTACCCCAAGCCTGGAGCCTAGAGCCTAGAGCCTGGAGCCTGGAGCCTGGAGCTCTGAACATTGAGCCGTGAGCATGGAGCAGTGATCCTGTAGCCACGAGCCCGGAGCCTGGAACTGACTCCGAGTTCGGAGCCTGGATTCTTGAGCCTGAAGCGTGGAAATGACGTGGTCCCAGAGCCTGAAGCCCAAGGCATGGAACACCAACCATGGAACTTAGCCAGACCCAAAGCCTGGAGCCTTAAGCCGGGAGACCGGAACTTGGACCTGACCCAATTCCTGGAGCCTGGAGTCTGGAACCCACAGGCCAGCGAATTGAACACACCCTGAACTCAAAACCTGGGACCTGGTGCCGGGAGCCTTGAACTGATCCCGAGCCCAGAGCCTGGAGCTTTTAGCCCAGAGCCTGGAGCCTTGAGCATGGAGCTTGGAACCTTGAGCCCAGAGCCCGGAGCCCAGATACTGGAGCCCAGGGCGTGGAACCCCGAGCATGGAACTTAGCCCGAGCCCGAAGCCTGGAGCCTAAAGCCTGGAGACCGGAACTTGGACCTGACCAAAAGCCTGGAGCCTGGAGTCTTGAGCCCACAGGCCTGGGCATGGAATACACCCTGAACCCGAAACCTGGGTCCTTGTGCCCAGAGCCTTGAACTGATCCAAAGCCCAGAGGATTGAGCTTTTAGTCTGGAGCATTGATCCTGGAGCCTGGAACCTGGAGCCAAGAGCCTTGAAGAAGAAACCAAGCCCAAAGCCAGGAGCCAGGAGCCAGGAGCCAGGAGCCAGGAGCCAGGAGCCAGGAGCCAGGAGCCAGGAGCGTGAAACCCCAAGCATGGAACTTACCCTGAGCAAGAAGACTGGAGCCTGGAGCCAGGAGCCTGGAACTGACGCTGAGCCCAGAGCCTTGACCCCGGAGCCTGAAGCATGGAGCCCGGAGCCTGGAACTGACACCGACCCTGGAGCCTATACCCTAGAGCTTAGAGCTTGAAGTATGGAGCCTTGAGCATAGAGCCTAGAGTCTAAAGCCTGGTGACTGGAGCCATGAACTGACCCAGAGCCTTGAGCCTTGAGCCTTGAGTCTTTAGCCCAGAGCATGGAACTGACCCCGAGGCTAGAGCCTGGAGCCCAGAGCCTTGAGACTAGAGCCAGGTGCCTGTAGCCTGGAAAGCGGAGTCACGAGCCTGGAGCCTAGAGCCTGAAGCCTTGAACTGAGCCGATATACGGAGCCTAAAACTTTGAGCCCGGAGCCACGAACATACTCCAAGCCCAAAGCCTTGATCCCTTAGGAAGGAGCCTTGAGCCTGGAGCCTGGAAATGACCCCCAGCAAAGAACCTGGAGAATTGACCTTAAGTTTGGGTCATGGAGCCTGGAGCTTAGGGCCTGATGCACAGTGCCTTAAACTGACCATGACCCTAGAGGCTGGAGATTGGAGCCCAAAGAATGGAACAGACACCAAGCCCGGAGCCCTGTGCCTGGAACCAGGAGCCAGGAGTGCGGAGCCTGGATCCTTTAGCCCGGAGCCTGGAAAAGATCCCGAGCCTAGAGTCTTTAGCTGATAGCTTGGAGCACGGAGTCTGCAACTGACAAAGATCCTGGAGACTTGAGCCTTGAGCCTGGAGCTTGGAGCTGTGAGCCGTGAGCCTTGAGCCGTGAGCCTGGAGCCCGGAGCCTGTAAAACATGAACCCGGAGCTAAAAACTGACCCTGATCCTAGAGCCTTGAGCCCAGAGCCCTGGAACCGTGGAACTTACCCCAAGCCTGGAGTCTAGAGCCTGGCGCTCTGAACATTGAGCCGTGAGCATGGAGCTGTGAGCCTGTAGCCACGAGCCCGGAGCCTGGAACTGACTCCGAGTTCGGAGCCTGGATTCTTGAGCCTGAAGCGTGGAAATGACCTGGTCCCAGAGCCTGGAGCCCAAGGCATGGAACACCAACCATGGAACTTAGCCAGAGCCAAAGCCTGGAGCCTTAAGCCGGGAGACCGGAACTTGGACCTGACCCAATTCCTGGAGCCTGGAGTCTGGAACCCAAAGGCCAGCGCATTGAACACACCCTGAACTCACAACCTGGGACCTGGTGCCCGGAGCCTTGAACTGATCCCGAGCCCAGAGCCTGGAGCTTTTAGCCCAGAGCCTGGAGCCTTGAGCATGGAGCCTTGAGCCCAGAGCCTGGAGCCTTGAGCATGGAGCTTGGAGCCTTGAGCCATGAGCATGGAGCCTGGAGCCTGGAAGAAGACCCCAAGCTAAAGGCCAGGAGCCCAGAGCCTGGAAAAAACCTCTTTCCGGGAGCTTGGAGCCCTGGGCAATAAACCCCAAGCATGGAACTTACCCCAAGCTAGAAGCCTGGAGCCTGAAGTCGGGAGACCGTAACTTGGAACCTATCCCCTTGCCTGGAGCCTGGAGCATAAAGCCCGCAACACGGAACCCTGAGCCCATAGCCCGCAGCCCGGAGCCTTGAGAGCGAAGCCTGGAGAGCGAATCCTGGAGAGCGAAGCCTGGAGAGCGGAGCCTTGAGCATTGAGCCTGGAACTGACCCCGAGCCCGGAGCCAAGAGCTTTAACCATGCAGACTTGAGCATGGAGCATGGAGCCTGGAGCCAAGAGCATACCCAGAGCCTGGAGCCTTGAGCTTCGAGCCTTCAGCCTGGTGCCAGTATCTTGGAGCCTGGTACGCGTAGCAACGAGCGTGGAAAATTGAGCCATTAGCCTGGAACTAACCCCGAGCCTGAAATGTGGAGCCTAAAAGCTGGAGACCGGAACTTGGAACTTACCTCATGCCCAGAGCCCGGAGCCCGGAGCCCGGAGCCCGGCGCCCGGAGCCCGGAGCCCGGCGCCCGGAGCCCGGCGCCCGGAGCCCGGAGCCTGGAGCCTTGAGCGGGAGCCAAGAGCCTAGAACTGACACTGAGCCCGGAGCCTGAAGCATGGAGCCTGGAGCCTTGAACTGACCCTGAGCATGGAGCATGGAGCCTGGATCCCAGAGCTTGAAGCAATGATCCTGGAGAAGGAGCCTGGACCCTGGAGCATGGATCCTGGAGTCTGGAGTCTTGAGCCTTGACCCCGGAGCATGGAGCCCGGAGCCTGGAACTGACCCCGAGCCTGGAGCCTGGAGCTTGGAGCCAAGAGCTTTAAGCATAGCGCCTCTCTCCTGGATCCCAGAGCCTAGAGCCCGGTGTCTTAAGCCTGGAATTGACCCCGAGCCTTCAACTTGGAGCCTTGACCCTGGAGCATGGAACTTACTATGAGCCTGGAGCCTTGAGCTTGGAGACTTCAGCCTGTAGCCTTGAGCCTGGAACGCATAGCAACGAACCTGGACTATGGAGCCTGAAGCCTGGAACTGACCTCAAGCCTGAAAAGTGGAGCCAAAAACCTGGAGACAAGATTTTGGAACTGACCCCATGCCAAGAGCCTGGAGCCAAGAGCCTGGAGCCTTGAAGGGGGAGCAAGGAGCCTGGAACTGACACTGAGCCCGTAGCCTTTAGCCCTGAGACTGAAGCATGGAGCCTGGAGCCTGGAACTCACCCCGAGCATGGAGCATATAGCCTGGAGCCTAGAGCATGAAGCATGGAGCCTTGAGCCTTGAGCCTTGAGTCCAGAGCCTGGTGACTGGAGCCATGAACTGACCCTGAGCCTTGAGCCTGGAGTCTTGAGCCTGGAGAATGGAACTGACCCCGAGGCTGGAGCCTGGAGACCGGAGCCTTGAGCAAGGAGCATGGTGTCATTAGCCTGGAAGGTGTAGTCACGAACCTGGAGCATAGAACCATTAGCCTGAAACTGTGCCAAAAATATGGAGCCTAAAACCTTGAGCCCAGAGCCACGAACATACTCCAAGCCCAAAGCCTGGATCCTGGAGGAAGGAACGCGGAGCCTGGGGCCTTGAGCCTTGAGCCTGCAAACTGGAGCCCGGAGCAACAAACTTACCCTGATCCCAGAGCCTTGAGCCCAGAGCATCGAAGTGACCCCGATCCCCGATCCTGGAGCGCAGTGTCTGGAACCTAGAGCCTGGTGCATGGAACCTGGAGCCAGGAGCCTCGAGCCCGGAGCCTGGAACTGACCCAGAGCCTGAAGCCTGGAGCCTGGAGCCTGAAGCCTGGTACCCGGAGAATGGAACTGCCCCAAAGCCCAAATGCTGGAGCCTGGAGCCCTGATCGCGGAGCAATGAGCCTTGAGAAGGGAGCCCGGAATCTGAAGCCTGGAGACAGGAGGTTTGAGCCCTGAGCCCGGAGCCTGGAAAAAAACCCAAGCCCGGATTCTTGAAACCCGAGAATGGAGCACGGAGCCTGGATCCCGGAGCCTGGACCCTTGAGCCTGGAGCCTGCAAACTGGAGTCCGGAGCAAACAACTCACCCTGATCCCAGAGCCTCGAACAGACCCCGATCCCGGATCCTGGAGCTTGGTGTCTGGAACCTTGAGCCTCGTGCACAGAACATGGAGCCTGGAGCCCGGAGCCTTGAGCCCGGAGCCTGGAACTGACCCAGAGCCTGAAGCCTGGAGCCTGAAGCCTGGGACCTGGAGAATGGAACTGCCCCATAGCCCAAAGCCTGGAGCCCGCGGAGCCATGAGCCTTAAGCAAGGAGCCCGGAAATCATCAGCCTGGAGACAGGAGGCTTGAGCCCTGAGCCCGGAGCCTTGAACTTAACACTAGCCCGGATTCTTGAAACCGGGGAATGGAGCGCAGAGCCTGGATCCCGGAGCCTGGAGCCTGGAGTCTGGAGCCTGGAGCCTGGAACCTGGAGCCCTTAACTGATCCCAATCCCTGAGCATGGAGCATGGGGCCTGGAGTTTGGAAACTGGAGCCTGGAGCCTGGAGCCTGGAGCCCTTAACTGACCCAAAGCCCGGAGCATGGAGCCTGGAGCCTGGAGCCTGGAGCTTTTAGCCTGGAGCCTGCAGCCCCAAACTTGGAGCCCAAAGCCTGGAACTGACACTGAGCCTGGATCCTAGAGCCTGGAGCCTGGAACCCAGAGCCCACAGCCTGGAGATTACCCTGAGTCAGGAACCTGGAGCCTGGAGCCCGATGCACGGTGCCTGAAACTGACCCAAAGCCTAGAGGCTTGAGCCTGGAGCCCGGAGCAAGGAACTGACCCCAAGCCCGGAGCCCTGTGCCTGGAACCAGGAGCCAGGAGTGCGGAGCCTGGATCCTTTAGCCCGGAGCTTTGAACTGATCCTGAGCCTAGAGTCCTCAGCCGGTAGCCTGGAGCAAAGAGTCTGCAACTGACCAAGACCCTGGAGCCTTGAGCCTTGAGCCTTGAGCCTTGAGCCTGGAGCCGTGAGCCTGGAGCCTGGAGCCTCGTGCACGGAATCTAGAGCCCAGACCTTAAAGACTGGAGCCCAGAACCAAGATGATCGAAGTGACCCCGAGCCCGGAGAAGAGAACCCGGAGCCTTGAACTTACCATGAACATTGATCCTTGATCCCTGAGCCTGGAGCCTGAACTCTTGAACTTACTCCAAGCCTGGAGCCCGTAGCATGGAGCTGTGAGCTTGGAGCCTGGCGCATAGAACCTGGATCTGACCTTAAGTCCGGACCTTGGAGCCCGGAGCCAAGAAATGACCCTGAGCCCGGAGCCCTGAACATGGAGCGTGGAGCCTGGAACTGACCCCGAGCACAGAATCTTGAGCTCAGAACCTGGGGTCCGGAGCATGGATCCGTGAGCATGGAACCGTGACCCTGGAGTTGTGACCCCAAAGCCTTGTACTGACCCTGAGTAAAGAGCCTGGAGTCTTGAGCCAGGAGCCTGGAAATGACCCTTTGCCTTGAGCCTGGAGTCCGGAGACTGGAACTGACCCCGAGCCTGGAGCCTGGAGCTTGGAGCTCAGAGCATTGAGCCGTGAGCATGGAGCTGTGAGCCTGGAGCCAGGAGCCTGGAGCCTGGAGCCTGGAGCCCGGAGCCTGGAACTTACTCCGAGTCCGAAGCCTTGATTTTGGAGCCTGGAGAGTGGAAATGACCACGTTCCAAGGGACTGGAGCCCAGGGCGTGGAACCCCGAGAATGGAGCTTAGCCTGAGCGCGAAACCTGGAGCCTTAAGCCTGGAGACCGGTACTTGGACCTGACCCAATGCCCGGAGCCTGGAGTCAGGAGCCCAAAGGCCAGGGCATGGAATACACCCTGAACCCGAAACCTGGGTCCTGGTGCCCGGAGCCTGGAACTGATCCAGAGCTCAGAGCCTTGAGCTTTGAGCCTGGAGCTTTGAACATGGAGCCTGGAGCCTTGAGCCTGGAGCTTGGAGCCTTGAGCCATGAGCATGGAGCCAAGAGCCTAGAAGAAGACCCCAAGCCCAAAGCCAGGAGCCTGGAGTCCTAGGCGTGAAACCCCAAACATGGAACTTACCCCAAGAAGAAAGCCTGGAGCCTGGAGTCTGGAGCCTCGAGCTTGGAGCCTGGAGCCTGGAGCCTTGAGGGGGGAGCACAGAGCCTGGAACTGACACGGACCCTGAAGCCTATAGCCTAGAGCAAAGAGCTTGAAGTATGGAGCCTTGAGACTGGGGTCTTTAGCCTGGAGCCTTGAGGGGGGAGCAGGGAGCATGGAACTGACACCGACCCTGAAGCCTAAAGCCTAGAGCTCAGAGCTTGAAGTATGGAGCCTTGAGCCTGGAGTCTATAGCCTGGTGACTGGAGCCATGAACTGACCTTGAGCCTTGAGCCTTGAGTCTTGAGCCCGGAGCATGGAACTGACCCCGAGGCAGGAGCCTGGAGCCTGAAGCCTGAAGCCTTGAGCCCGGAGCCTTGAGCCTGGAGCCAGGTGCCTGTTGCCTGGAACACGTAGTCACGAGCCTGGAGATAAGAGCCTGTAGCCTTGAACTGAGCCCAAAATAAGGAGCCTAAAACTTTGAGCCCGGAGCCACGAACATACTCCGAGCCCAAAGCCTTGATCCCTTAGGAAGGAGCTTTGAGCCTGGAAATGACCCCAAGCAAATAACCTGGAGCTTTGACCTTAAGTTTGGGTCATGGAGCCTGGAGCCTAGAGCCCGATGCGAAGTGCCTGAAACTGACCCCGAGCCTAGAGGCTGGAGCTTGGAGCCCGGAGCATGGAAAAGAAAACAAGCCCGGAGCCCTGTGCCTGGAATCAGGAGCAAGGAGTGCGGAGCCTGGATCCTTTAGCCCGAAGCCTGGAACTGATCCCGAGCCTAGAGTCTTGAGCCGATAGCCTTGAGCATGGAGTCTGCAACTGACCAAGACCCTGGAGCCTGGAGCCTTGAGCCTTGAGCCTTGAGCCTTGAGCCTTGAGCTTTGAGCCGTGAGCCTGGAGCCATGAGCCATGAGCCGTGAGCCCAGAGTCTGGAGCGTGCAAACTGGAGCACGGAGAAAAGAACTGACACTGATCCCAGAGCCTTGAGCCTAGAGCCCTGGAACCCTGGAATTGACCCAGAGCCTGGAGCTTGGAGCCTTGAGCTCGGAGCATTGAGCGGTGAGCATGGAGCTGTGAGCCTTGAGCCTGGAGTCCGGAGCCTGGAACTGACCTCGAGGGCGGAGCCTTGAACCTGGATTCTGGAGCCTGGAGTGTGGAAATTACTCCGTTCTCAGAGCCTGGAGCCTGGGGCATGGATCCCCGAGAATGGAACTGAGGCTGAAGCCTGGAAACTGAAGGCCGAAGGCCAGAGCATGGAATACACCTCGAACCAGAAACCTGGGTCCTGAAGACCGGAGTCTGGAACTGATCTTGAGCCAAGAGACTTGAGCTTTTAGCCTGTAGCCTTGAACCTAGAACCGAGAGCCTGGAAGAAGACCCCTAGCCCAAAGCCTGGAGCCCGGAGCCTGGAAAAAAAACCCTTGCCTGGAGTCTGGAGCCCTGGGTGTGGAACCCTAAGCATAGAACTTACCCCGAGCCAGAAGCCTGGTGCCTGAAAGGCGGGAGACCAGAACTTGGAACTGACTCCATTCCTGGAACCTGGAGCCTTGAGCCTTGAGCCCTGAGCCTGGAGTCTGGAGCCTGAGGCCCCGAACTTGGAGCCTGGAGCCTTGAACTGAACCGGAGACTGGAGCCTTGAGACTGAAGCATGGAACTAACCCCGAATCCAGAGCACAGTTACTGGATCGATGAGCTTGGAGCCTGGAACCTTGAACCTGACTCCCAGAGCCTTGAACTGACGCCGAACCCAGACCCAAGAGCCAAGAGCCTCGTACTGATAATGAGCCTGGAGCATGGAGCCTAGAACCCAGTGCCTGGAGCCTTGAACCTGGAGCTTGGAGACTGGAACTTACACCGGACCTTAATCCATGAGCCTGGAGGCTGGAGCCTTTAACTGATCACCAGCCCATAGTCTGGAGCGCAGAGTCTTGAGCCCACAGGCCTGGGCATGGAATACACCCTGAACCCTAAACCTGGGTCCTTGTGCCTGGAGCCTTGAACTGATCCAAAGCCCAGAGCCTTGAGCTTTGAGCCTGGAACATTGAACCTGGAGCCTGGAGCCATGAGCATGGAGCCAAGAGCCTGGAAGAAGACCCTAAGCCCAAAGCCAGGAGCCAGGAGCGTGGAGCCCTGAGCCCTGGGCGTGAAACCCCAAGCATGGAACTTACCCTGAGCAAGAAGACTGGAGCCTGGAGTCTTGAGCCTGGAGCCTGGAGCCTGGAGCCTGGAGCCTGGAGCCTAGAGCCTGGAGCCTGGAGCCTGGAACTAACACTGAGCCCATAGCCTTGAGCCTGGAGCCTGAAGCATGGAGCCCGGAGCCTGAAACTGACACCGAACCTGGAGCCTATAGCCAAGAGCTCAGAGCTTGAAGTATGGAGCCTTGAGCCTTGAGTCTAGAGCCTTCTGACAGGAGCCATGAACTGACCCAGAGCCTTGAGCCTTGAGTCTTGAGCCCGGAGCATGGAACTGACCCCGAGGCTGGAGCCTGGAGCCTGGAGCCCGGAGCCTTGAGCTTGGAGCCAGGTGCCTATATCAAAAGTTTTCAACAGCAAAGATGGAACAAACCACAAGTAAGTTGTGATGGAAATCTTTTGTTGCAGAGGATACAAAAATGATAGCGTTATTAGAAACTGTAGCAAGCTTTATTTTTTTAATTATTTTTTTTATTTAATATTTTGATATATTCTTTTATTTCATTTCAAACATTTTAAAGTTTTGAAAAATGTTAACACTTATAAGAACAATAATATAGATTCTGTTTTTGTTGTGTTTTGAGAAAAAATAATGTTGGAGATGTCGATGTGCACTCACTGTTGAAATAAATCCATATTGTGAAGAAACTTTTACACTGAATTACAAGGCTTTGCAGAAAAGTGTGTAAGGTTATAATTCCATGATTTTAATAATAATTGGTCGTGATCTAAAGTGGGCCGGTCTGAGGTACGAATCTCCAAGGCTGAAAATGAGCCTCAGTTTGGCCCTGGTCCCACATACGGTTCGAGTTTTCCCGTTATCCAGCTCCAGATGAGAACAGCACAGGAGGTTAAAAAGGGGATCAGCTAACCGGCGTTCTGTCTTTGAAAAAACATAACACAGGCCTGGAAAAATAGCAAAATCCCACATAGGCCTGGAAAAAAGAAAGAGTCCACACGGTACGCCGGCCGTCCCGGCCTAATCCTGACCCGGGTAAGCGCGACATTTCCGGGAGTTCCTCCTCCTCAGAGCATGCCAATGTGCAGCTTCAAGGTGGCTGGAAGAAAAAAAAAAAAAAAAAAAAAAAGGGGGGGGGGGGGGGGGGGGGGGGGGGCAGGACCAGGGCGAGAGTTTTTACTCGAGTGTGAGGCTCTGATGTGGGGCCCGCTGGGGGGGTTTGAAAAAGTTCCACAACTCAGTGAGCAGCTTTAAGGGGGCTGGAGAGAAGAGAGGGGGAGAGAGGGGAAAAGATTAAGACCTGGAACAAGGTTAGGTTTCCGGGTAAAGTTGAGGAGAAGCCCCGGAGGTTAAAAAAAAATAATAAAAATAAAATAAAAATAAAGGTGTTAGGCATACAGGGGTTGTCTCTGGAAAAAAAAATAACAAAGTTACGGTTCATATTTTATCGCTATCCAGCTCCAGATGAGAAAAGAACCGGAGCTTGAAAAAGGGGTAAGGTTGACCGGTGTTCTGTCTCTGGAAAAAAAACAATGTCCCACACGGGCTGGAAAAAAGACAGAGTCCACACCGTCCACCAGCCATCCCGGTCTAACCCTGACAAGGGTCAGTGCGACATTTCCCAGTGCTATTCCTCGTCCATGCACGCCAGTGTGCAGCTTTGAGGGGGTTGGAGGAAAGAGGGAGAGAGCGAGCAAGACAGAAAGAAAGACAAATAATCAGGACCATGGAAAGAGTTCTTCCACGAGAGTGTGGTTGCAATGTAAGGCAGCATTCCATCTCCATGGGGCGGTTGGAGAAATGCCAGAACTAAGTGTGAAGCTTTACGTTCTGCTTGAGAAAAAACATCCTTGTCTCAAAAGTGACCAAATCAGCTTCTGCTTGCGTGAAACGCTATAAAATGGAATTTTTACCAGTATAGTCAGAAAAACATGAAAACACGAAAAAAAAAAGTCAGAAAAAAGTGTATTATGGCGGTTTCTTAAAAGTCTTCTCAAATCATGAAGTTCTACTTGAAAAAAACTTCTTTGTCTCAAAGTGACCAAAAAAGCTTCTTTTCGCGTGAAACACTCAAGAATGACATTTTTTCCTCTTCTACTCAGAAAAGCGAGAAAACACTAAAAACAAGTCAGAAATAAGTGTTTTATGGCTGTTTTGTCAAAGTCTTATCAGTTCATGACGTTTTGCTTCAGAAAAAAACATCCTTGTCTCAAAGTGACCAAAACAACTTCTTATCGTCTGAAATGCTCAAAAATGACATTTTGGCCTCTTCTATTCAGAAAAGCATGAAAAAACTAAAAAAGAGTCAGAAATAAGTGTTTTATGGCTTTGTTGTCAAAGTCTTTTCAGTTCATGACGTTTTGCTTGAGACAAAAACATCCTTGTCTCAAAGTGACCAAAAAAGCTTCTTATCGTTTGAAACGCTCAAAAATGACATTTTTGCCTCTTCTTCTTTGAAAAGCATGAAAACACTAAAAACAAGTCAAAAGCAACTTTTAAAGGGCTATTTCGTCAAAGTCATGACGTTTTGCTTGAGAAAAAACATCCTTGTCTCAAAGTGACCAAAACAGCTTCTTATCGTCTGAAACGCTCAAAAATGACATTTTTGCCTCTTCTACTTAGAAAAGCATGAAAACAAAAACAAAAAAGTCAGAAAAAAGAGTTTTATGGCATTTTTGTAAAATTATTCTCAAATCATGAAGTTCTGCTTGAAAAAAAACGTCATTGTCTCAAAGGGACAAAACAGCTTCTTATCGTTTGAAACGCTAAAAAATGACATTTTTGCCTCTTCTATTCAGAAAAGCAGGAAAACACAAAAAAAATAGTCAGAAATAAGTGTTTTATGGCTGTGTTGTGAAAGTCTTATCAGTTCATGACGTTTTGCTGTAGAAAAAAACATCCTTAACTCAAATTGACCAAAACAGCTTCTTATCGTCTGAAATGCTCAAAAATGATTTTTTCCCCCCTCTTCTACTCAGAACCGAATGAAAACACAAAAACAAGTCACAAATAAGTGACGTCAGTTCATGACGTTTTGCTTTAGAAAAAAACATCCTTGTCTCAAAGTGACCAAAACAGCATCTTATCGTTTGAAACGCTCAAAAATTACATTTTAGCCTCTTCTACTTTGAAAGGAATGAAAACACTAAAAACTTCAACTTCTTCTAAGAAAAGTAGAAAATCGCTAAAAATAAAAAATAAAAATAAAAAAAAGGCAGAAATAAGTGATTTATATCTGTTTTGTCAAATACTTACAAGTTAATAAAATTTTCCATGAGCTGAAAACATTCTTTTCTTAAACTGATAAAAAAAAAAAAAAGCTCCTTTTCGTCTGAAACGCTCAAAAAACGAAATTTCTCTTCTACTCAGAAAACAAGGAAATCCGAGAGGTCTGGACATTGTTGTGAGCCTGTAGCCCAGCTCAATGATCCCGGAGCCTTAAGCCTGGAATTGAACACGAGACCGGAGCCCGGCACCCGTACCCTGGAAATGACCCCAAACACTGAGCCCAGAGGCTTGAGCCCGGAACCTTGAGACCGGAGTGCGGAGCCCGCAGACCGGAGCCAGGAGCCCGAAGGCCGGAGTCGGGAGTCCAGAGCACGTAGCCCCGAGCCTGGAACTGAACCCAAGCCCGTAGTCTGGAGCCGTTAACCTTGAGAACGGAGTCTGCCACTTACAAATAACCTGGAGCCTTGAGTCTGGAGGGTGGAGCCTTCAGCGCGGAGCATTGAGACACGGGCTTATGGACTGGAGCTCGGAGCAAAGATCCTAAAACTTACCACGTGCCTAGAGCCATGAGCCCGGAGCCTGGAACTGACCCCGAACCTTGACCCAGAGCATGGAGCCGTGAGCGTAGCGCCGTGAGCATGGAGATTTGAAACTGGTGTCCGGAGCCTGGAAATGACCCCATGCCTGAAGCATGAGCGCGGTGCAAGGAGCGTGGAGCCAAGAGCCCGTGCCTGGAGCCTGGAGCCTTCAGCCTTGAATTGACCCCGAGCCATGAGCCTGGAGCTCGGAGCATTGAGCAGTGAGCCTTGATCCTGGAGACTGGAGTCTGGAGCCTGGAACTGACCCAAAGTGCGCAGCCTAGAACCTGGATTCCGCAGCCTGGAGCATGGAAATGACCCCGTTCTCAGAACCTGGAGGCCAGGGTTGAAACCCCGGCATGGAACTTACCCTTAACCCGAAGCCTTAAGCCCTGAGCCCAAAGGCCAGAGCATGGAATAAACCCCAAACCCGAAACCTGGGTCCATGAGACCGGAGTCGGGAACTGATTGCGAGCCCCAAAGCCTGGAGCGTTGAGCTTGGAACCGGGAGCCTTTAGCCATGAGCCTGGAGCCTGGAGCCTGGAAGAAGAATCAGAGCCCGAAGCCTGGAGCCCGGAGCCCGGAGCCCGGAGCCCGGAGCCCTGAGCCCGGAGCCTGGAAATGACCCTCAGATAGGAACCTGGAGACTTGACCTTAAGTTTGGGTCATGGAGCCTGGAGCCTGGAGCCCGATGCGCAGTGCCTGAAACTGACACCGACCCTAGAGGCTGGAGCTTGGAGCCCGGAGCATAGAACAGACACAAAGCCCGGAGCCCTGTGCCTGGAACCAGGAGCCAGGAGTGCGGAGCCTTGATCCTTTAGCCCGGAGCCTTGAACTGATCCTGTCCCTATAGTCTTGAGCCGGTAGCCTGGAGCAAAGAGTCTGCAAATGACCACGACCCTGGAGCCTTGAGCCTTGAGCCTTGAGCTTGGAGCAGTGAGCCTGGAGCCTTGAGCCGTGAGCCGTGAGCCTGGAACCTGGAGCCTTGAGCCTTGAGCCTTGAGCCTTGAGCCTGGAGCCTTGAGCCTTGAGCCATGAGCCTGGAGCCTGGAGCTTAGAAAACAGAATCTTGAGCCCAGACCTTCAAGACTGGAGCCCAGAACCAAGATACTCGAAATGACCCGGAGCCCGGAGGAAAAAACCCGGAGCCTTGAACTGACCATGAAAATTTATCCTTGATCCCGGAGCCTGAACCCTGGAACTTTCCCCAAGCCTGGAGCCCATAGCATGGAGCCGTGAGCACGGAGCCTGGCGCATAGAGCCTGGAACTGACCGGACCTTGGAGCCCGAAGCCAAGAAATGACCCCGAGCCTGGAGCCTCGAGCATGGAGCGTGGAGCGCGGAGCCTCGAACTGACCCCGAGCACAGAACCTTGAGCTCGGACCCTGGGGTCCGGAGCATGGATCTGTGAGCATGGAGCCGTGACCCTGGAGCTAATGAGCCCAAAGCCTTGAACTGACCCCGAGTAAAGAGCCTGGAGCCTGGAGGCTGGAGCCTGGAGTCTTGAGCCAGGAGCCTGGAAATGACCCTGTGCCTGGAGCCTGGTGTCCGGAGACTGGAACTGACTCAGAGCACGGAACCTTGGGTGAGGACCCTGAAGCCCGGAGACTGGAACTGACCCCGAGCCTGGTACCTGGAGCTTGGAGCTCGGAGCATTGAGCCGTGAGCATGGAGCTGTGAGCCTGGAGACTGGAACCAGTAGCCTGGAGCCTTGAGCTCGGAGCCTGGAACTATCTCCGAGTCCGAAGCCTTGATTCTAGAGCCCGGAGCGTGGAAATGACCCCGTTCCAGGAGACTGGAGCCCAGGGCGTGGAACCCCGAGCATGGAACTTAGCCCGAGCCCGAAGCCTGGAGCCTTAAGCCTTGAGAAAGGAACTTGGACCTGACCAAAAGCCCGGAGCCTGGAGTCTTGAGCCCACAGGTCTGGGCATGGAATACACCCTGAACCAGAAACCTGGGTCCTTGTACCAGGAGCCTTGAACTGATCCAAAGCCCAGAGCCTTGAGCTTTGAGCCTGGAGCATTGAACCTGGAGCCTGGAGCCATGAGCATGGAGCCAAGAGCCTGGAAGAAGACCCCAAGCCCAAAGCCAGGAGCCAGGAGCCAGGAGCCAGGAGCCAGGAGCCAGGAGCCCTGGGCGTGATACCCCAAGCATGGAACTTACCCTGAGCAAGAAGACGGGAGCCTTGAGTCTGGAGTCTGGAGCCTGGAGCCTGGAGCCTGGAGCCTGGAGCCTGGAGCCTGGAGCCGGAAGCATGGAGCCCAGAGCCTGAAACTGACACCGACCCTGGAGCCTATAGCCTAGAGCTCAGAGCTTGAAGTATGGAGCCTTGAGCCGAGAGTCTCGAAGCCTGGTGACTGGAGCCATGAACTGACCCAGAGCCTTGAGCCTTGAGTCTTGAGCCCGGAGAATGGAAATGACCCCGAGGCTGGAGCCTGGAGCCTTGAGCCTGGAGCCAGGTGCCTGTAGCCTGGAATGTGTAGTCAGGAGCCTGGAGCATAGAGCCTGAAGCCTTGAACTGAGCCCGAAAAAAGGAGCCTAAAACTTTGAGCCCGGAGCCACGAACATACTTCGAGCCCAAAGCCTTGATCACTTAGGAAGGAGCCTTGAGCCTGGAAATGACCCCCAGCAAGGAACCTGGAGCCTTGACCTTAAGTTTGGGTCATGGAGCCTGGAGCCTAGGGCCCGATGCGCAGTGCCTGAAACTGACCCTGAGCCATGAGGCTGGAGCTTGGAGCCCGAAGCATGGAACAGACACCAAGCCCGGAGCCCTGTGCCTGGAACCAGGAGCCAGGAGTGCGGAGCCTGGATCCTTTAGCCCGGAGCCTGGAATAGATCCCGAGCCAAGAGTCTTTAGCTGATATCTTGGAGCACGGAGTGTGCAACTGACCAAGACCCTGGATATTTGAGAATTGAGCCTAGAGCTTGGAGCTGTGAGCCATGACCCTTGAGCCTGGAGCCTGTAAAACATGAGCCCGGAGCAAAAAACTGACCCTGATCCCAGAGCCTTGAGCCCAGAGCCCTGAAAACCTGAACTGAGCCTCCCAAGCCTGGAGCCTGCAGCCTGGAGCCTGGAGCTCGGAGCATTGAGCCGTGAGCATGGAGCTGTGAGCCTGGAGCCTAGAGCCCAGAGCCTGGAACTGACTCCGAGTTCGGAGCCTGGATTCTTCAGCCCGAAGCGTGGAAATGACTTGGTCCCAGAGCCTGGAGCCCAGGGCATGGAACCCCGAGCATGGAACTTAGCCCGAGCCCAAAAGCCTGGAGCCTTAAGCCTGGAGACCGGAATTTGGACTGACCCAATTCCTGGAGCCTGGAGTCTGGAGCTCACAGGCCAGCGCATTGAACACACCCTGAACTCAAAACCTGGGTCCTGGTGCCCGGAGCCTTGAACTGATCCCGAGCCCAGAGCCTGGGGCTTTAAGCCCAGAGCCTGGAGCCTTGAGCATGGAGCTTGGAACCTTTAGCCATGAGCATGGAGCCTAGAGCCTGGAAGAAGACCCCAAGCTAAAGGCCAGGAGCCCAGAGCCTGAAAAAACCTCTTTCAGGGGGCCTGGAGGCCTGGGCGTGAAACCTCAAGCATGGAACTTACCCCAAGCAAGAAGCCTGGAGCCTGAAGCCGGGAGACCGGAACTTGGAACCTGTCCCCTTACCATGAGCCTGGAGCCTGGAGCATTAAGCCCGCAACACGGAGCACTGAGCCCATAGCCCGCAGCCCGGAGCCTGGAGAGCAAAGCCTTGAGCCTTGAGCCTGGAACTGACCCCGAGCCCGGAGCCAAGAGCTTTAACCATGCAGTCTTGAGCATGGAGCCTGGAGCCAAGAGTGTGGAACTGACTCCAAGCCTTGAGCTTGGAGGCTTGAGCCCGGAGCAAGGAACTTACCCCGAGCCTGGAGCCTTGAGCTTTTAGCCTTAAGCCTGGTACCAGTAGCCTGGTACGCGTAGCATCGAGTGTGGAAAATATAGCCATTAGCCTGGAACTAGCCCCAAGCCTGAAATGTGGAGCCTAAAAGCTGGAGACCGGAACTGTGAACTTACCCCATGCCCAGAGCCTGGAGCCTGGAGCCTGGAGCCTGGAGCCTGGAGCCTGGAGCCTGGAGCCTGGAGCCTGGAGCCTGGAGCGGGACCCCAGAGCCTGGAACTGACACTGAGCCCGGAGCCTGAAGCATGGAGCCTGGAGCCTTGAACTGACCCCGAGAATGGAGCCTGTAGCCTGGATCCCAGAGCTTGAAGCAATAATCCTGGAGAAGCGCCCTGAGCCCTGAGCCCAGAGCCCAGAGCCCAGAGCCCAGAGCCCAGAGCCCAGAGCCCGGAGCCAAGAGCCCGGAGCCCGGAGCCCGGAGCCCGGAGCCTGAAAATGACCCTCAGATAGGAACCTGGAGCCTTGACCTTAAGTTTGGGTCATGGAGCCTGGAGCCCGATGCGCAGTGCCTGAAACTGACACCGAGCCTAGAGGCTGGAGCTTTTAGCCCGGAGCATGGAACAGACACAAAGCCCGGACCCCTTGCCTGGAACCAGGAGCCAGGAGTGCAGAGCCTAGATCCTTTAGCCCGGAGCCTGGAACTGATCCCGAGCCCATAGTCTTGAGCCGGTAGCCTGGAGAAAAGAGTCCTCAACTGACCAAGAAACTGGAGCCTTGAGCCTGGAGCTTGGAGCCGTGAGCCTGCAGCCTTGAGCCATGAGCCGTGAGCTTCGAGCCTGGAGCCTGGAGCCTTGAGCCGTGAGTCTGGAGCCTGGAGCCTCCCACCTTGAGCCGTGAGCCTGGAGCCCTGAGCTTGGAGCCTTGAGCCTTGTGCACAGAATCAAGAGCCCAGACGTTAAAGACTGGAGCCCAGAACCAAGATACTCAAAGTGACCCCGAGCCTGGAGGAAAAAACCCGGAGCATAGAACTGACAATGAAAATTGATCCTTGATCCCTGAGCCTGGAGCCCAAACCCTGGAACTCACCCCAAACCTGGAACCCGTAGCATGGAGCCGTGAGCACGGAGCCTGGTGCATAGAGCCTGGAACTGACCTTAAGTCTGGACCTTGGAGCCCGGAGCCAAGAAATGACCCTGAGCCCTGACCCCGAGCCTGGAGGAAAAAACCCGGAGCATTGAACTGACAATGAAAATTGATCCTTGATCCCTGAGCCTGGAGCCAGGTGCCTGTAGCCTGGAACGCTTAGTCACGAGCCTGGAGCACAGAGCCTGTAGCCTTGAACTGAGCCCGAAAAAAGGAGCCTTAAACTTTGAGCCCGGAGCCACGAACATACTCCGATCCCAAAGCCTTGATCCCTTAGGAAGGAGCCTTTGGCCTGGAGCCTTTAGCCTGGAGCCTGGAAATGACCCCCAGCAAGGAACCTGGAGCCTTGACCTTAAGTTTGGGTCATGGAGCCTGGAGCCTGGAGCCAAGAGCCCGATGCGCAGTGTCTGAAACTGACCCCGAGCCTAGAGGCTGGAGCTTGGACCCCGGAGCAAGGAACAGACAACAAGCCCGAAGCCCTGTGCCTGGACCCAGGAGCCAGGAGTGCGGAGCCTGGATCCTTTAGCCCGGAGCCTGGAACTGATCCCGATCCTAGAGTCTTGAGCCGATAGCCTGGAACACGTAGTCTGTCACTGACCAAGACCCTGGAGCCTGGAGCCTTGAGCCTTGAGCCTGGAGCCGTGAGCTGTGAGCCTTGAGCCTTGAGCCTTGAGCCTTGAGCCGTGAGCCGTGGGCCTTGAGCCAAGAGCCTGGAACCTTCAAACTAGAGCCCAGAGCAAAAAACTGACCCTGATCCCAGAGCCTTTAGCCCAGAGCCCTGGAACCCTGGAACTGACCCCAAGCCTGGAGCTTGGAGCCTGGAGCCTGCAGCCTGGAGGTCGGAGCATTGAGCGGTGAGCATGGAGCCGTGAGCCTGGAGCCATGAGTCCGGAGCCCTGAACTGACCTCGAGGGCGGAGCCTTGAACCTGGATTCTGGAGCCTGGAGTGTGGAAATTACTCCGTTCTCAGAGCCTGGAGACTGGGGCATGGATCCCCGAGAATGGAACTTAGCCCGAGCCCGAAGCCTGGAAACTGACGCCCGAAGGCCAGAGTATGGAATACACCCCGAACCCGAAACCTGGGTCCTGGAGACCGGAGTCTGGAACTAATCTTGAGCCAAGATCTAAAGATCTGGAGCTTTGAGCCTGGAGCCTTGAACCTAGAACCGAGAGCCTTGAAGAAGACCCCTACTCCAAAGCCTGGAGCCCGGAGCCTGGAGAAAAACCCAATGCCTGGAGTCTGGAGCCCTGGGTGTGGAACCCCGAGCATGAAGCCTAGCGCCTGAAAGGCGGGAGACCGGAAAGTGGAACTGACTCCATGCCCGGAGCCTGGAACCTTGGCTGTGTTGTCAAAGTCTTACCAGTTCATGATGTTTTGCTTTAGAAAAAAACATCCTTGTCTCAAGGTGACCAAAAAAGGTTCTTATCGTTTGAAACGCTAAAAAATGACATTTTTTCCTCTTCTACTTAGAAAAGCATGAAAACACAAAAATAAATCTCAGAAATAAGTGTTTTACGGCATTTTTGTAAAAGTATTCTCAAATCATGAAGTTCTTGAAAAAAAAATCCTTGTCTCAAAGTGAACAAAACAGCTTCTTATCGTCTGAAACGCTCAAACATGACATTTTTGCCTCTTCTATTCAGAAAAGCATGAAAACACTAAAAAAGGGTCAGAAATAAGTATTTTACGGCTTTTCGTCAAAGTCTTATCAGTTCATGACGTTTTGCTTGAGAAAGAAACATCCTTGTCTCAACGTGACCAAAACAGCTTCTTATCGTTTGAAACGCTCAAAAATGACATTTTTACCTCTTCTACTTCGAAAACCATGAAAACACTTAAAACAAGTCAGAAATAAGTGTTTTATGGCTTTTTCGTCAAAGTCTTATCAGTTCATGACGTTCTGCTTGACAAAAAAACATCCTTGTCTCAAAGTGACCAAAAATGCTTCTTATCGTCTAAAAAGCTCAAAAATGACATTTTTTCCTCTTCTACTTAGAAAAGCATGAAAAAAAAAAAAAAAAAAAAAAAAAACAAATCAGAAATAAGTGTTTTATGGCATTTTTTTAAAAAAAAGTATTCTCAAATCATGAAGTTCTGCTTGAAAAAAAAAACATCCTTGACTCAAAGTGACAAAACAGCTTCTTATCGTCTGAAACGCTCAAAAATGACATTTTTTCAACTTCTTCTGAGAAAAGTAGAAAATCGCTAAAAACAAGTAAGAAATAAGTGATTGATTTCTGTTTATTCAGAGACTTACCAGTTCATAAAATTTTCCTTGAGACAAAAAGATTCTTCTCTTATAGTGAAAAAAATAGCTTCTTATCGTCTGAAATTCTCAAAAAATTACATTTTTGCCTCTTCTTTGAAAACAAGGAAAACCGAGAGGTCTGGGCATTGTGGTGAGCCTGTAGCCCAGCGCAAGGATCCCGGAGCCTTAAGCCTGGAATTGAACACGAGACCGGAGCCCGGTACCCGTACCCTGGAAATGACCCCAAACACTGAGCCCGGAGGCTGGAGCCCGGAACCCGGAGACCGGAGCGCGGATTCCGGAGACCGGAGCCTTGAGCCCGGAGACCGGAGTCCGGAGCCCGTAGCCCCGAGCCTGGAACTGAACCCGAGCCCGTAGTCTAGAGCCGTTAACCTGGAGAATTGAGCCTGCCACTTACAAATAACCTGGAGTCTTGAGTCTTGAGGGCGGAGCCTTGAGCGAGGAGCATAGAGACACGGGCTTATGTACTGGAGCTCGGAGCCCAGATGCTAAAACGGACCCCGGGACTAGAGCCATGAGCCCGGAGCCTGGAACTGACCCCGAACCTTGACCCGCAGCATGGAGCCGTGAGCGTAGAGCCGTGAGCATGGAGATTTGAAACTGGAGTCCGCAGCCTGAAATGACCCCGTGCCTGAGGCCATGAGAGCGGAGAAAGGAGCGTGGAGGCTAGAGCCCGTGCCTGGAGCCTGGAGCCTGGAGCCTGGAGCCTGGAGCCTGGAGCCTGGAGCCTGGAGCCTGGAGCCTTAAGCCTGGAACTGACCAAGAGCACGGAACCTTGAACACGGACCCTGGAGCCCGTAGACTGGAACTGATCCCGAGCCTTGAGCCTGGAGCTCGGAGCATTGAGCCGTGAGCCTGGAGCCTGGAGCCTGGAACCTGGATTCTGAAGCCCGGAGCGTGGAAATGACCCCGTTCTAAGAACCTGGAGGAAAGGGATGAAACCCCGGCATGGAACTTACCCTTAACCCGAAGCCTTAAACCCGGAGCCCATAGGCCAGAGCATGGAATAAACCCGAAACCTGGGTCCTGGAGACCGGAGTCAGCAACTGATTGCGAGCCCAGAGCCTGGAGCGTTGAGCTTGGAACCGGGAGCCTTTAGCTATGAGCCTGGAGCCTAGAGCCTGGAAGAAGACCCAGAGCCCAAAGCCTGGAGCCCGAAGCCCGGAGCCTTGTGCCCGGAGCCTTGAGCCCGGTGCATTGAGCCTGGAATTGACACTCAGATAGGAACCTGGAGCCTTGACCTTAAGTTTGGGTCATGGAGCCTGGAGCATGGAGCCTGGAGCCCGATGCGAAGTTCCTGAAACTGAAACCGAGCCTAGAGGCTGGAGCTTGGAGCCCGGAGCATGGAACAGACACAAAGTCCGGAGTCCTGTGCCTGAAACCAGGAGCCAGGAGTGTGGAGCCTGGATCATTTAGCCCGGAGCCTGGAACTGATCCCGAGCCTCTAGTCTAGAGCCGGTAGCCGTGAGCAAAGAGTCTGCAACGGATCAAGACCCTGGAGCCATGAGTCTTGAGCCTGGAGCTTGGAGCTGTGAGCCTTGAGCCTGGAGCCTGGAGCTTTGAAACTGGAGTCCGGAGCCTGGAAATGACCACGTGCCTGAAGCCTGGAGCCTGGAAAGCGGAGCACGGAGCGTGGAGCCTAGAGCCCCTGCCTGGAGCCTGGAGCCTAAAGCCTGGAACTGACTCCAAGCACGGAACCGTGAGCCCGGACCGTGGAGCCCGTAGACTGGAACTGATCCCGAGCCTGGAGCCTGGAGCCTGGAGCTCGGAGCGCTGAGCCTTGAGCCTGGAGACTGGAGCCTGGAGCCTTGAGTCTGGAGCCTGGAACTGACCCAAAGTGTGCAGCCTGGAACCTGGATTCTGCAGCCCGGAGCATGGAAATGACCCCGTTCTCAGAACCTGGAGGCCAGGGATTAAACCCCGGCATGGAACTTACCGTTAACAGGAAGCCTTAAGCCCAGAGCCAAAAGGCCAGAGCATGGAATAAACCCCAAACCCGAAACCTGGGCCTGGAGACCGGAGTCGGGAACTGATTGCGAGCCCAGAGCCTGGAACGTTGAGCTTGGAACCAGGAGCCTTTAGCCATGAGCCTGGAGCCTCGAGCCTGGAAGAAAACCTAGAGCCCAAAGCCTGGAGCCCGAAGCCCGGAGCCCGGAGCCCGGAGCCTGGAAATGACCCTCAGAAAGGAACCTGGAGCCTTGACCTTAAGTTTGGGTCATGGAGCCAGGAGCCTGGAGCCCGATGCGCAGTGCCTGAAACTGACACCAAGCCTAGAGGCTGGAGTTTGGAGCCCGGAGCATGGACCAGACACAAAGTCCGGAGCCCTGTGCCTTGAACCAGGAGCCAGGAGTGCGGAGCCTGGATCCTTTATCCTGGAACCTTGAGCCTGGAACTGACCCCGAACCTTGACCCGGAGCATGGAGCCGTGAGCGTAGAGCCGTGAGCATGGAGATTTGAAACTGGAGTCCGGAACCTGGAAATGACCCCGTGCCTGAAGCCTGGAACCTGGAGCACGGAGAAAGGAGCGTGGAGGCTAGAGCCTGTGCCTGGAGCCTTGAGCCTGGAGCCTGGAGCATTAAGCCCGCAACACGGAGCCCTGAGCCCATAGCCCGCTGCCCGGAGCATGGAGAGCAAAGCCTTGAGAGCAAAGTCTGGAGAGCGGAGCCTTGAGCCTTGAACTGACCCCAAGCCCGGAGCCAAGAGCTTGAACCATGCAGACTTGAGCATGGAGCCTGGAGCAAGAGCGTGGAACTGACCCCAAGCCTTGAGCTTGGAGGCTTGAGCCCGGAGCAAGGAACTTACCCCGAGCCTGGAGCCTTGAGCTTTGAGCCTTCAGCCTGGTGCCAGTAGCTTGGAGCCTGGTACGCGTAGCAACGAGCGTGGAAAATTGAGCCATTAGCCTGGAACTAACCCCGAGCCTGAAATGTGGAGCCTAAAAGCTGGAGACCGGAACTTGGAACTTACCCAGTGCCCAGAGCCTGGAGCCCGGAGCCTGGAGCCTTGAGCGGGAGCCCAGAGCCTGGAACTGACATTGAGCCCGGAGCCTGAAGCATGGAGCCTGGAACTGACCCCGAGCATGGAGCCTATAGCCTGGAGCCTAGAGCAATGAAGCATGGAGCCTTGAGCCTGGAGTCTAGAGCCTGGTGACTGGAGCCATGAACTGACCCTGAGCCTTGAGCCTGGAGTCTTGAGCCTGGAGAATGGAACTGACCCAAAGGCTGGAGCCTGGAGACCGGAGACTTGAGCCTGGAGCATGGTGTCATTAGCCTGGAACGCGTAGTCACGAACCTGGAGCATAGAACCTATAGCCTGAAGCTGTGCCCAAAATATTTAGCCTAAAACCTTGAGCCCGGAGCCACGAACATACTCCGAGCCCAAAGCTTTAATCCCAAAGGACGGAACGCGGAACCTGGGGCCTGGAGCCTTGAGCCTTCAAACTGGAGCACGGAGCAACAAACTGACCCTGATCCCAGAGCCTTGAGCCCAGAGCATCGAACTTACCCCGATCCCCGATCCTGGAGCAAGGTGTCTTGAACCTGGAGCCTGGTGCACGAAACCTGGAGCCTAGAGCCAGGAGCCAGGAGCCAGGAGCCTCGAGCCCGGAGCCTGGAACTGACCCAGAGCCTGAAGCCTGTAGCCTGAAGCCTGGTACCCTGAGAATGGAACTGCCCCAAAGCCCAAAGCCTGGAGCCAAGAGCCTTTACCGCGGAGCAATGAGCCTTGAGCAGGGAGATCGGAATCTGAACCCTGGAGACAGGAGGCTTGAGCCCTTAGCCCGGAGCCTGGAACTAAACCCTAGCCCGGATTCTTGAAACCAGAGAATGGAGCGCAGAGCCTGGATCCCGGAGCCTGGAGCCTGGAGCCTTGAGCCTTCAAAATGGAGCCCGGAGGAAAAAACTGACCCTGATCCCAGAGCCTTGAGCCCAGAGCCTCGAACTGACCCAGATCCCGGATCCTGGAGCTTCATGTCTGGAACCTTGAGCCTGATGCATGGAACCTGGTGCCTGGAGCCCGGAGTCTTGAGCCCGGAGCCTGGAACTGACCCAGAGCCTGAAGCCTGGTACCCGGAAAATGGAACTGCCCCAAAGCCCAAAGCCTGGAGCCAGGAGAAGCCTGGAGAAAGGAGGCTTGAGCCCTGAGCCCGGAACCTGGAACTTAACCCTAGCCCGGATACTTAAAACCGGGGAATGGAGCGCAGAGCCTGGATCCTGGATCCTGGATCCTGGATCCTGGAGCCTGGAGCCTGGAGCCTGGACCAAGGAGCCTGGAGCCTGGAGCCTGTAGCGTGGAGCCTGGAGCCTGGAGCCTGCAACCTGGAGCCCTTAACTGACCCCAAGCCCAGAGCATGGAGCCTGGAGCCTGGAGTTTGGAGCCTGGAGCCTGGAGCCCTTAACTGACCCAAAGCCCGGAGCATGGAGCCTTGAGCTTGTAGCCTTGAGCCTGGAGCCCCAAACCTGGATCCCAAAGCCTGGAACTGACACTGAGCCTGGAGCCTGGAACCCAGAACCCACAGTCTGGAAATTACCCTGAGCAAGGAACCCAGAGTCTCAACCTGGTGTTTGGGGCAAGGAGCCTGGAGCCCGATGCGTGGTGCCTGAAACTGACCCTGAGCCAAGAGGCTTGAGCCTGGAGCCCGGAACATGGAACTGACCCCAAGCCGGGAGCCCTGTGCCTGGAACATGGAGCCTGAAGCGCGGAGCATGGATCCAATAGCCTGGAAACTTAAACTGATACCGAGCCTGGAGTCAGGATCCTGGAACTGACCCAAAGTGCGCAGCCTGGAACCTGGATTCTGAAGCCTGGAGCGTGGAAATGACCCCGTTCTCAGAACCTGGAGGCCAGGGTTGAAACCCCGGCAATGAACTTACCCTTAACCCCAAGCCTTAAGCCCGGAGCCAAAAGGCCAGAGCATGGAATAAACCCCAAACCCGAAACCTGGATCCTGGAGACCGGAGTCGGGAACTGATTGCGAGCCCAGATTCTGGAGCGTTGATATTGGAACCAGGAGCCTTTAGCCATGAGCCTGGAGCCAAGAGCCTGGAAGAAGACCCAGAGCCCAAAGCCTGGAGCCCGAAGACCGGAGCCCGGAGCCCGGAGCCCGGAGCTCGGAGCCCGGAGCCTGAAAATGACCCTCAGATAGGAACCTGGAGCCTTGACCTTAAGTTTGGGTCATGGAGCCTGGAGCCCGATGCGCAGTGCCTGAAACTGACACCAAGCCTAGAGGCTGGAGCTTGGAGCCCGGAGCATGGAACAGAAACAAAGCCCGGAGCCCAGGGCCTTGAACCAGGAGCCAGGAGTGCGGAGCCTAGATCCTTTAGCCCGGAGCCTGGAACTGATCCCGAGCCCATAGTCTTGAGCCGGTAGCCTGGAGCAAAGAGTCCTCAACTGAACAAGAAACTGGAGCCTTCAGCCTTGAGCCTGGAGCTTGAAGCAGTGAGCCTGGAGCCGTGAGCCGTGAGCCTGGAGCCTGGAGCCTTGAGCCGTGAGTTTGGAGCCTGGAGCCTTTAGCCTGGAGCCGTGAGCCTGGAGCCCTGAGCTTGGAGCCTGGAGCCTTGTGCACAGAATCAAGAGCCCAGACGTTAAAGACTGGAGCCCAGAACCAAGATACTCGAAGTGACCCCGAGCCCGGAGGAAAGAACCCGGAGCCTTGAACTGACCATGAACATTTATCCTTGATCCCTGAGCCTGGAGCCAAAACCCTGGAACTTACCCCAAACCTGGAGCCCGTAGCATGGAGCCGTGAGCACGGAGCCTTGCGCATAGAGCCTGGAACTGACCTAAAGTCCGGACCTTTGAGCCCGGAGCCAAGAAATGACCCCGAGCCTGGAGCCCTGAGCTGAAGCGTGGAGCGCAGAGCCTCGAACTGACCCCGAGCACAGAACCTTGAGCTCGGAACTTGGGGTCCGGATCATGGATCCATGAGCCTGGAGCCGTGACCCTGGAGTTTATGAACCCAAGGCCTTTAACTGACCCCAAGTAAAGAGCCTGGATCCTGGAGTCTTGAGCCAGGAGCCTGGAGCCTGGAGCATGAAGCCCGCAACACGGAGCCTTGAGCCCATAGCCCGCAGCCTGGAGCCTGGAGAGCAAAGCCTGGTGAGTGAAGCCTGGAGAGCGGAGCCTTGAGCCTTGAGCTTGGAACTGACCTCGAGCCCAGAGCCAAGAGCTTGAACCATGCAGACTTGAGCATGGAACCCTTAGCCTGGAGCCAAGAGCGTGGAACTGACCCCAAGCCTTGAGCTTGGAGGCTTGAGCCCGGAGCAAGGAACTTACCCCGAGCCTGGAGCCTTGAGCCTTGAGCTTTGAGCCTTAAGCCTGGTGCAAGAAGCCTGGAGCCTGGTACGCGTAGCAACGAGCGTGGAAAATTGAGCCATTAGCCTGGAACTAACCCCGAGCCTGAAATGTGGAACCTAAAAGCTGGAGACCGGAACTTTGAACTTACCCCATGCCCAGAGCCTGGAGCCTGGGGCCTGGAGCCTGGAGCCTGGAGCCTGGAGCCTGGAGCCTGGAGCCTGGAGCCTGGAGCCTGGAGCCCAGAGCTTGGAACTGACACTGAGCCCGGAGCCTGAAGCATGGAGCTTGAGCCTTGAACTGACCCCGAGCATGGAGCCTTTAGCCTGGATCCCAGAGCTTGAAACAATGATCCTGGAGAAGGAGCCTGGTGCCTGGTGCCTGGAGCATGGATCCTGGAGTCTGGAGTCTTGAGCCTTGACCCCGGAGCATGGAGCCTGGAGCCTGGAACTGACCCCGAGCCTGGAGCCTGCAGCTTGGAGCCAAGAGCTTGAAGCATAGCGCCTCTTGCCTGGATCCCAGAGCCTAGAGCCAGGTGACTTAAGCCTGGAACTGACCCTGAGCCTTCAGCTTGGAGCCTTTACCCTGGAGCATGGAACTCACTCTGAGCCTGGAGCCTTGAGCTTGGAGACTAAAGCCTGGAGCCTTGAGCCTGGAACGCGTAGCAACGAACCTGGACTATGGAACCTGAAGCCTGGAACTTACCTCGAGCCTGAAAAGTGGAGCCTAAAACCTGGAGACTAGATTTTGGAACTGACCCCATGCCAAGAGCCTGGAGCCTGGAACTGACACTGAGCCCGTAGCCTTTAGCCCAGAGACTGAAGCATGGAGCCTGGAACTGACCCCGAGCATGGAGTCTATAGCCTGGAGCCCATAGCAATGAAGCATGGAGCCTTGAGCCTGGAGTCTAGAGCCTGGTGACTGGAGCCATGAACTGACCCTGATTCTTGAGCCTGGAGTCTTGAGCCTGGAGAATGGAACTGACCCCGAGGCTGGATCCTGGAGACCGGAGCCTTAAGCCTGGAGCATGGTGTCATTAGCCTGGAACGCATAGTCACGAACCTGGAGCATAGAACCTTTATCCTGAAACTGTGCCCAAAATATGGAGCCTAAAACCTTGAGCCCGGAGCCACGAACATACTCCGAGCCCAAAGCCTAGATCCCGGAGTAAGGAACGCGGAGCCTGGGGCCTGGAGCCTTGAGCTTGGAGCCTGCAAACTGGAGCCCGGAGCAACAAACTGACCCTGATCCCTGAGCCTTTACCCAAGATCATCGAACTGATCCCGATCCCCGATCCTGGAGCACGGTGTCTGGAACTTGGAGCCTGGTGCACGGAACCTGGAGCCTGGAGCCAGGAGCCTAAAGACCGGAGCCTGGAACTGACCCAGAGCCTGAAGCCTGGAGCCTGGATCCTGGTACCCTGAGAATGGAACTGCCCCAAAGCCCAAAGCCTGGAGCCAAGAGCCTTTACCGCGGAGCCATGAGCCTTGAGCAGGGAGCCCGGAATCTGAAGCTTGGAGACAGGAGGCTGTAGCCCTGAGCCCAGAGCCTGGAACGAAACCCTAGCCCGGATTCTTGAAACCGGAGATTGGAGCGCAGAGCCTGGATCCCGGAGCCTGGAGCCTTGAGCCTGGAGCCTGGAGCCTGGAGCCTGGAGCCTGGAGCCTTCAAAATAGAACCCGGAGCAACAAACTGACCCTGATCCCAGAGCCTTGAGCCCAGAACCTCGAACTCACCCCGATCCCGGATCCTGGAGCTCGATGTCTGGAACCTGGAGCCTGGTGCACGGAACCTGGAGCCTGGAGCCCGGAGTCTTCAGCCCGGAGCCTTGAACTGACCCAGAGCCTGAAGCCTGGTACCCTGAGAATGGAACTGCCCCAACGCCCAAAGCCTGGAGCCCGGAGCCTTGACCGCAGAGCCATGAGCCTTAAGCATGGAGCCCGGAATCTAAAGCCTGGAGACAGGAGGCTTGAGCCCTGAGCCCGGAGCCTGGAACTTAACCCTAGCCCGGATTCTTGAAAACAGGGAATGGAGCGCAGAGCCTGGATACCTGAGCCTGGAGTCTGGAGTCTGGAGCCTTGAGCCTGGAGCCTGGAGCCTGGAGCCTGGAGCCTGTAGTCTGGAGCCTGGAACCTGGAGCCCTTAATTGACCCAAAGCCCGGAGCATGGAGCATGGAGCCTGGAGTTTGGAGCCTGGAGTCTGGAGCCCTTAACTGACCCATAGCCCGGAGCATGGAGCATGGAGCCTGGAGCTTGGAGCCTTGAGCCTGGAGCCCCTAACCTGGAGCCCAAAGCCTGGAACTGACACCGAGCCTGGAGCCTTGAGCCTGGAGCCTGGAACCCAGAGCCCACAGCCTGGAAATTACCCTGAGCAAGGAACCTGTAGCCTTGACCTAGTGTTTGGGGAAAGGAGCCTGGAGCCTGTGGCCCGATGCACTGTGCCTGAAACTGACCCCGAGCCTAGAGGCTTGAGCCTGGAGCCCGGAGCATGGAACTGACCCCAAGCCCGGAGCCCTGTGCCTGGAACATGGAGCCTGAAGCGCGGAGCCTGGATCCTTTAACCTGGAGCCTTAAACTGATACCGAGCCTGGAGTCTGGAGCCTGGAACTGACCCAAAGTGCGCAGCCTGGAACCTGGATTCTGAAGCCTGGAGCGTGGAAATGACCCCGTTCTCAGAACCTGGAGGCCAGGGTTGAAACCCCGGCATGGAACTTACCCTGAGCCCGAAGCCTGGAGCCCAGAGCCCGGAACCCGGAGACTGGAGTTTTGAGTTTGGAGCCTTGAACCTAGAACCGAGAGCCTGGAAGAAGAACCCTAGCCCAAAGCCTGGAGCCCGGACCCTGAAACAAAACCCCATGCCTGGAGTCTGGAGCCCTGGGTGTGGAACCTCAAGCATAGAACTTACCCCGAGCCAGAAGCCTGGCGCCTGACAGGCGGGAGACCAGAACTTGGAACTGACTCCATGCCCGGAGCCTGGAGCCTTGAGCCTTCAGCCTTGAGCTTTGAGCCTTGAGCCTTGAGCCTGGAGTCTGGAGCCTGAGGCCCCAAACTTGGACCCTGGAGCCTTGAACTGAACCGGAGACAGGAGCCTGGGGACTGAAGCATGGAACTGACCCCGAATCCGGACCACGGTTACTGAATCGATGAGCTTGGAGCCTGGAACCTTGAACCTGCAGCCCACAGCCTTGAACTAATACCGAACGCTGACCCAACAGCCTGGAGCCTTGAACTGATAATGAGCCTGGAGCCTGGAGCCTGGAGCCTGGAGCCTGGAACTTACCCCGAACCTTAATCCATGAGCCTGGAGGCCGGAGCCTTAAACTGATCACGAGCCCATAGCCTGGAGCACGGAGTCTGGAGATTGGAGCCTGGAAACTGAAGCCTGGAGTCTGGAGCCTGGAAGAAGACCCTTAGCCGAAAGCCTGGAGCCCGGAGCCTGGAGAAAGGAACCTTGAGACTGGAACTGAACCCAAGCCCGGAGCCCGGAGCCCGGAGCCCGGAGCCCGGAGCCCGGAGCCATGAGCTGACCCTTAGCCCAGAGCCTGGATCCTTGATTGCAGAGCCTTGAGCCCGGAGCTTCGAGCTTGGAACTGACCCCGGAACCTGGGGCCTAGAACCCGGAGCCCTAAACTGATCCCGAACCCGGAGCCATGAGCTTTGAGCCGGAAGCTTTGAGCCGGGAGAATGGAGCCCGGAGACTGAAATTAACCCCGTGCCCGGAGACTTGAGCCCAGGGCGTGGAACCCAGAGCCTGGAACTTACCCCAATCCCGAAGCCTGGATCCTGAAGCCTTGATCCCGAAACTTTGAAACTACCCCATGCCCGGAGCCTTGAGCCTTGAGCCTTGAGCCTGGAGCCTGGAGCCTGGAGCATGGAGAATGTAGCCTTGAGCATGGAACTTGAAGCTTGGAGACTGGAGCCTGGAGCCCTGAGCCTGGAGCCCGGCGCCTGGAACTGAAACTGAGCCCGGAGCTCTGAGCCCGGAACCAGGAGCCTGGAGCCCGGAGCCTAGAACTGACCACACGTCCGGACCTTGGAGACCGGAGCCTAGAAATTTCCCCGTGCCTTGAGCCTTTAGATCGGAGCCTTGAGTGCGGAGCCTAGACGGAGGAGGCTCCAGGAACCCAGAGCCTGGAACTGACCCCGAGCCTTGAGCACGGAGCATGGAGTACGAAGCCTGGAACTGACACTGAGACTGAAACCTTGACCCCGGAACAAACCCTGAGCCTGGAGCCTGAAGCCTTTAACCCGGAGCCGGGAGCCCGGACCTTGGAGCATGGAGCCAGGAGCCTGGAGCTTGGAGCATAGAGCCTGGAGCCCGACGCCCTGAGCATGGAGAATGGAGTCTTGAATCTGGAGCCTGAAGCCAAGTGCCTGGAGCTTGGAACTGACCCCGAGCCTGGAGCCTGGAGCCTGGAGCCTGGAGCCTGGAGCCTGGAGCCTGGAGCCTGGAGCCCGGAGCTTTGAACTGACCCCAGTCCTATAGTCTGGAGCCTTTTGCCTGAAGCTCGTAGCCTGGAAAAGACCAAAAGCTGGGAGCGTGGAGCCGGGAACCCGGAGCTTGGAGCCTGGAGCCTTGAGCCCGAAGCTTGGAACTGACCCTGAGCCCGGAGCAAGGAAAGCGGAGCCTGAAGCGTGGAGCCCGGAGCCCGGAACCCGGAACCCGGAGCCTAGAGCCCGGAGCTTAGAACCTTGAGCCTGGAGCCTGTAACTGAGCCTGAGCTTGGAGCCTTTACCCTGACCCTGGCCTCAGCCCTAACCTGAATCCTGGAACTTAGCCCGAGCCCAGTGCCCTAACCCTGGCCCTGGCCTAAGCCCTAACCGGGCCAGAGGATGTGATTTTTAGTTCCAGTGTGAAGCTTTAAGGTGGCTGATGAAGAAAGGGGGAGAGAGGGTGGGAAAAAAAGAGTCAGAAAGTAAGTAGGCAAAATAGTCAATAAATTTTATTGATAGAGCATATTTCACAGACACAGTCAAAAAGTTCTTTACAGTGCAAAGCATAAATTAACAGTACAAATAAAATACAATTCAAATACCATTAAAACACAATAAAATATATTTAATATACATTTAAAATACGATAAATACAGCAAGTTCAATCAGTTTGTAGAGGCCTGAGTCACACCGAAGACAGGCAAGGAGGGCCCCACTGTATGGCTGCAATGTGGGGAAGCATTCCGTCTCCACAGGACGGTTTGAAAAATGCCAGAGCTTAGTTTGCAGCTTAAAGGTGGCTGGAGGAAAGAGTGGGAGAGAGACAGAAAAAAAAGAGTCAGACCAGGGAGAGGACGAGCAGAGTTCTGAAAAATGGCCACAGACGTCTGAGTTTTACCGTTATCAAGCTCCACGTGAGAAAAGCACCAGAGGTCAAAAAGGGGTTAGGCTTAAAGGGGTTCTGTCTGGACAAAAACATAAAAAAAAGTCCCACACAGGTCCGGACTTGCTAATTGGGAGGACCAGGACAATTCTTGGTGGGTAAGTATAATATTTAGGCCGCGAGGGCCAGAGTTCACTTTAAACATATATATATATATATATATATATATATATATATATATATATATATATATATTTATATATATATATATATATATATATATATATATATATATATATATATATATACATATACATATACATATATACATACATATATATACATATATATACACATATATATATATATATATATATATATATATATATATTTTTTTTTTTTTTTTTTTTTTTTTTTTTTTTGCGGGGTGTGTCATAGCACTGGGTTGATCACGTAAACTGCAACCGCTTTTCATGGGCCACCACTCTCTCTACTAGCAAGCAGACGCAGACGCACCTATGTCCTTGCATAAAGTTAGTAGCTCTATACTTTAGCAGTGGAGCATATATGATCTCTGCTCTGTTTGCTATGTCGGTGGTCAGCTGTGTTTTCTGTTTGAAACATGGATAATAGAAAGAGCAAGGGTAATGCAGAAAAGGCAAGAATTAGAAAGAGGAAAGCTCTGGAAGCAAACACAGCCAGATCTTCTAAAATTGGCAATTTTTTAACAAAAACGACTTCCCGGTTGGAAACAACTAATGAGGACGATGAAACAGGTAAACAACCTTACAAGCTAGTGAATTATCGAGTCAATGAATTGTGTGGCATTGTGGCATGTAACATAACGTTATGCAATTTAATTAATAGTATGATGCGACGCCACATAACTGGGAAACTTTGTCTTGTAGCTCCTCAGAGTCAGAAAGCAGATCCAGCACCAGACACCAGCCATGAGCCCACAAGTCCAGAGTGGGCCGGTTGGACTGCTCATAGACTGAAGATTATTAGAATAAAAAGGCTACAATGAGGAGTATGGTGTAGGCCTGCTCAGTATGAAGGGTGCTCTGAAATACTAGATGATTCGGCACTACATGAATGAAACTGACACGAAGGCTTTGCAAAATAGAAGATTTGTGCTGAGAATTATGACCATTTTTAAAATGTGATTTAGTGTCAGAAGTAGAGCTAGGGGATTGCTCTTGTCACTATGGAAGGAAAAGGTGAGCTGTTGGAACAGACTGTGTGAACAAGGATTAGTTCCAGTAAAACCACTTTCTATACCCAAACGATAGTCCTGACTTTTTTTTTTTTTTCATCATTAAAAGTGAGACAGTAAATACACAAAGCCCACAATTGAAAGGCAATAGCATAAAGTAATATCAAATAAGCCTGCATATTTTGCCAATGTCAATATCTTAATTGTCATAGGTCAAAATGTCTGTAGATATTATTTTTTACTGTGATACAGGTGCAGGCGAATGTAGGGAAACTGAAGGAAGAGTGAAAGGGAGAGCAGAGTCTACTGCTGACAGAGGAGCAGCGAAGCAGCAGAACCCTGAACCACTAATCAGAAATTAAACAGATGAAGATGAGTCTGTTGTTAGCTTTGATTACTTTGCTCACCCTCAGTCATGGGATATACATGCAATTTTTTCTTATCATCCTCGTCAAACCCCTATTATCACTATATCAAAAGTTTTCAATAGCAAAGATGGAAAAAAACCACAAGTAAGTTGTGATAGAAATCTTTTGCTGCAGAGGATACAAAAATGATAGCGTTATTAGAAAGTGCAGCAAGTTTTATTTTTTTTAATTATTTTTTTTTATTTAATATTTTTATATATTCTTTTATTTCATTTCAAACATTTTAAAGTTTTGAAAAATTTTAACACTTATAAGAACAAAAATATAGATTCTGTTTTTGTTGTGTTGTGAGGAATAATAATGTTGGAGATGTCGATGTGTACTCACTGTTGAAATAAATCCACATTGTGAAGCAACCTTTACTTGCGCTGAATTGCAAATATTTTAGAAAATACACTGAATTACAAGGCTTTGCAGAACAGTGTGTAGGTTATAATTCCTTGATTTTAATTATAATTGGTCGTGATCTAAAGTGGGCCGGTCTGAGGCACGAACTTCCAGAGCTGAAAATGAGCCTCAGTCCGGCCCTGGTCCCACATACGTGTAGGTTATAATTCCATGATTTTAATTATAATTAAATTTATAATTATTATAATTATAAATTATTATAATTATAATAATTTAATTTAATTATAATGAATTTAATTATAATTGGTCGTGATCTAAAGTGGGCCGGTCTGAGGTACGAATCTCCAGGGCTGAAAATGAGCCTCAGACCGGCCCTGGTCCCACATACGGTTCGAGTTTTCCCGTTTTCCAGCTCCAGATGAGAAAAGCACCGGAGGTTAAAAAGGGGATCAGCTAACTGGCGTTCTGTCTTTGAAAAAACATAACACAGTCCTGGAAAAATAGCAAAGTCCCACACAGGCCTGGAAAAAAGACAGAGTCCACACGGTACGCCGGCCGTCCCGGCCTAATCCTGACCTGGGTAAGCGCGACATTTCCGGGAGTTCCTCCTCCTCAGAGCATGACAATGTTCAGCTTCAAGGTGGCTTGAAGAAAAAAAAAAAAAAAGGGGGGGGGGGGTGACCCAGGACCAGGGCGAGAGTTTTTCCTCGAGTGTGAGGCTCTAATGTGAGGCCCACTCGGGGGGTTTGAAAAAGTTCCACAACTCAGTGAGCAGCTTTAAGGGGGCTGGAGAGAAGAGAGGGGGAGAGAGGGGAAAAGATTAAGACCTGGAACAAGGTTAGGTGTCCAGCTAAAGTTCAGGAGAAGCCCCGGAGGTTTAAAAAAAAAAAAAAAAAAAAGGTGTTAGGCATATAGGGGTTGTCTCTGGAAAAAAACATAACAAAGTTACGGTTCATGTTTTATCGTTATCCAGCTCCAGATGAGAAAAGAACCGGAGCTTTAAAAAGGGGTTAGGCTGACCGGTGTTCTGTCTCTGGAAAAAAAACAATGTCCCACACGGGCTGGAAAAAAGACAGAGTCCACACCGTCCACCAGCCATCCCGGTCTAACCCTTACAAGGGTCAGTGCGAAATTTCCCAGTGCTCTTCCTCGTCCATGCACGCATGTGTGCAGCTTTCAGGGGGTTGGAGGAAAGAGGGAGAGAGAGAGCAAGACAGAAAGAAAGACAAAGAATCAGGACCATGGACAGAGTTCTTGCAATAGAGTGTGGTCGCAATGTAAGGCAGCATTCCATCTCCATGGGACGGTTTGGAAAATGCCAGAACTAAGTGTGAAGCTTTACGTTCTGCTTGAGACAAAACATCCTTGTCTCAGAAGTGACCAAATCAGCTTCTGCTTGCGTGAAACGCTATAAAATGACATTTTTACCAATATAGTCAGAAAAGCATGAAAACACGAAAAACAAGTAAGAAATAAGTGTATTAATGCGGTTTCTTAAAAGTCTTCTAAAATCATGAAGTTCTGCTTGAAAAAAACTTCTTTGTCTCAAAGTGACCAAAAAAGCTTCTTTTCGCGCGAAACACTCAAGAATGATATTTTTTCCTCTTCTACTCAGAAAAGTGAGAAAACACTAAAAACAAGTCAGAAATAGGTGTTTCATGGCTGATTTGTCAAAGTCTTATGAGTTCATGACGTTCTGCTTGAGACAAAACATCCTTATCTCAAAGTGACCAAAGCAGCTTCTTATCGTTTTAAACGCTCAAAAATGAAATTTTTTCCTCTTCTTCTTTGAAAAGCATGAAAACACTAAAAACAAGTCAGAAGTAAGTTTTTTAGGGCTATTTCGTCAAAGTGTTTTCAGTTCATGACGTTTTCCTTGAGAACAAAAACTCCTTGTCTCAAAGTGACCAAAACAGCTTCTTATCGTCTGAAACGCTCAAAAATGACATTTTTGCCTCTTCTACTTAGAAAAGCATGAAAACACAAAAAAAGTCAGAAATAAGTGTTTTATGGCATTTTTGTAAAAGTATTCTCAAATCATGAAGTTCTGATTGAAAAAAAACATCCTTGTCTCAAAGTGACAAAACAGCTTCTTATCGTCTGAAACGCTCAAAAATGACATTTTGCCTCTTCTATTCAGAAAAGCATGAAAACACTAAAAAATAGTCAGAAATAAGTGTTTTATGGCTGTGTTTTGAAAATCTTTTAAGTTCATGACGTTTTGCTGGAAAAAAAAAATCCTTGTCTCAAAATGACCAAAACAGCATCTTATCGTTTGAAACGCTCAAAAATGAAATTTTTGCCACTTCTTCTTTGAAAAGCATGAAAACACTAAAAACAAGTCAGAAATAAGTGTTTTGTTCCTGTTTCGTCAAAGTCTTATTAGTTCATGACGTTTTGCTTTTGAAAAACACATCCTTATCTCAAAGTGACCAAAACAGCTTCTTATCGTTTGAAACGCTCAAAAATGACATTTTAGCCTCTTTTACTTCGAAAAGCATAAAAAAAAAAAACTAAAAACAAGTAAGAAATAAGTGTATTATGGCGGTTTCTGAAAAGTCTTCTCAAATCATGAAGTTCTGCTTGAAAAAAATTTCTTTGTCTCAAAGTGACCAAAACACCTTCTTTTCGCGTGAAGCACTCAAGAATGGCATTTTTCCTCTTCTACTCAGAAAAGCGAGAAAACACTAAAAACAAGTAATAAATAAGTGTTTTATGGCTGTTTTGTCAAAGTCTTATCAGTTCATGACGTTTTGCTTGATAATTAAATATCCTTGTCTCAAAGTGAGAAAACAGCTTCTTACCGTCTGAAACGCTCAAAAATGACATTTTTTTCAACTTCTTCTTAGAAAAGTAGAAAATCGCAAAAAAAAAAAAAAAAAAAAAAAAAAAAAAAGAGTCAGAAATAAGTGATTTATTGCTGTTTAGTCAACGACTTAACAGTTCATAAAATTTTCCATGAGTGGAAAACATTCTTTTCTTAAACTGAAAAAAATAGCTCCTTTCATCTGAAACGCTCAAAAAATGAAATTTTTGCCTCTTCTACTCAGAAAACAAGGAAAACCGAGAAGTCTGCACATTGTGGTGAGCCTTTAGCCCAGCGCAAGGATCCCGGAAACTGAACCGGAAAGGAACCCTGGAACTGAACAAGAGACCGGAGCCCGGTACCCGTACCCTGTAAATGACCCCAAACACTGACCCCGGAGGCTGGAGCCCGGAACCTGGAGACCGGAGTGCGGAGCCCTCAGACCGGAGCCAGGAGCCCGGAGGCCGTAGCCCGTAGTCCTGAGCCTGGAACTGAAACCGATAACTAAGTCTGGAGCCGTTAACCTGGCGAACGGAGCCTGCCACTTACAAATAACCTGGAGCCTTGAGTCTAGAGGGCGGAGCCTTGAGCGCGGAGCATAGAGACACGGGCTTATGGACTGGAGCTCGGAGCCCACATCCTAAAACTGACCACGTGCCTTGAGCCATGAGCCCGGAGCCTGGAACTGACCCCGAACCTTGACCCGGAGCATCGAGCCGTGAGCGTAGAGCCGTGAGCATGGAGATTTGAAACTGGAGTCTGGAGCCTGGAAATGACCCCATGCCTTGAAGCCTGGTGCCTGAATCGTGGAGCAAGGAGCGTGGAGCCTAGAGCCTTAAGCCTTGAATTGACCCCTAGCCTTGAGTCTTGAGCTCGGAGCATTGAGCAGTGAGCCCGGAGCCTGGAGTCTGGAGCCTGGAACTGACCGAAAGTGCGCAGCCTAGAACCTGGATTATGCAGCCCGGAGCGTGAAATGACCCCCGTTCTCAGAACCTGGAGGCCAGGGTTGAAACCCCGGCATGGAACTTACCCTTAACCCGAAGCCTTAAGCCCGGAGCCCAAAGGCCAGAGCATGGAATAAACCCCAAACCCGAAACCTGGGTCCATGAGACCGGAGTCGGGAACTGATTGCGATCCCCAAAACCTGGAGCGTTGAGCTTGGAACCGGGAGCCTTTAGCCATGAGCCTGGAGCCTGGAGCCTAGAGCCTGGAGCCTGGAAGAAGAATCAGAGCCCAAAGCCTGGAGCCCGGAGCCTTGAGTCCGGAGCCCGGAGCCCGGAGCCCGGAGCCCGGAGCTCGGAGCTCGGAGCCCGGAACCCAGAGCCTGGAAATGACCCTCAGATAGGAACCTGGAGACTTGACCTTAAGTTTGGGTCATGGAGCCTGGAGCCTGGAGTCCGATGCGCAGTGCCTGAAACTAACACCGACCCTTGAGGCTGGAGCTTGGAGCCCGGAGCATGGAACAGGCACAAAGCCCGGAGCCCTGTGCCTGGAACCAGAAGCCAGGAGTGCGGAGCCGTGATCCTTTAGCCCGAAGGCTGGATCTGATCCTGACCCTATAGTTTTGAGCCGGTAGCCTGGAGCAAAGAGTCTGCAACTGACCACGACCCTGGAGCCTTGAGCCTTGAGCCTTGAGCTTGGAGCCGTGAGCCTAAAGCCTTGAGCCTTGAGCCTTGAGCCTTTAGCCATGAGCCTTGAGCCAAGAGCCTGGAGCCTGGAGCCTGGAGCCTGGAGCCTGGAGCCTGGAAGAAGAATCAGAGCCCAAAGCCTGGAGCCCGGAGCCTTGAGTCCGGAGCCCGGAGCTCGGAGCTCAGAGCCCGGAACCTGGAAATGACCCTCATATAGGAACCTGGAGACTTGACCTTAAGTTTGGGTCATGGAGCCTTGAGCCTGGAGTCCGATGCGCAGTGCCTGAAACTAACACCGACCCTTGAGGCTGGAGCTTGGAGCCCGGAGCATGGAACAGGCACAAAGCCCGGAGCCCTGTGCCTGGAACCAGAAGCCAGGAGTGTGGAGCCGTGATCCTTTAGCCCGAAGGCTGGATCTGATCCTGACCCTATAGTTTTGAGCCGGTAGCCTGGAGCAAAGAGTCTGCAACTGACCACGACCCTGGAGCCTTGAGCCTTGAGCCTTGAGCCTTGAGCCTTGAGCTTGGAGCCGTGAGCCTAAAGCCTTGAGCCTTGAGCCTTTAGCCATGAGCCTGGAGCCAAGAGCCTGGAGCCTGGAGCCTGGAAGAAGAATCAGAGCCCAAAGCCTGGAGCCCGGAGCCTTGAGTCCGGAGTCCGGAGCCCGGAGCTCGGAGCTCGGAGCTCGGAGCTCGGAGCCCGGAACCCGGAGCCTGGAAATGACCCTCAGATAGGAACCTGGAGACTTGACCTTAAGTTTGGGTCATGGAGCCTGGAGTCCGATGCGCAGGTCCTGAAACTACCACAGACCCTTGAAGCTGGAGCTTGGAGCCCGGAGCATGGAACAGACACAAAGCCCGGAGCCCTGTGCCTGGAACCAGAAGCCAGGAGTGCGGAGCCGTGATCCTTTAGCCCGAAGCCTGGATCTGATCCTGACCCTATAGTTTTGAGCCGGTAGCCTGGAGCAAAGAGTCTGCAACTGACCACGACCCTGGAGCCTTGAGCAAGGAGCTTGGAGCCGTGAGCCTGAAGCCTTGAGCCTTGAGCCGTGAGCCTGGAGCCTGGAGCCTGGAGCCTTCAGCCATGAGCCTGGAACCTGGAGCATTGAGCTTAGAACACAGAATCTTGAGCCCAGACCTTCAAGACTGGAGCCCAGAACCAAGATACTCGAAGTGACCCCGAGCCCGGAGGAACAAACCCGGAGCCTTTAACTGACCATGAACATTGATCCTAGATCCCTGAGCCTGGAGTCTGAAATCTGGAACTTACCCCAAACCTGGAGCCCGTAGCATGGAGCCGTGAGCACGGAGCCTGGCGCATAGAGCCTGGAACTGACCTTAAGTCCGGACCTTGGAGCCCGGAGCCAAGAAATGATCCCGAGCCCGGAGCCCTGAGCATGGAGCGTGGAGCGCGGAGCCTGGAACTGACCCCGAGCACAGAACCTGGAGCCTGGAGTCTTGAGTCAGGAGCCTGGAAATGACCCTGTGCCTGGAGCCTTGAGTCCAGAGACTGGAATTGACTCAGAGCACGGAACCTTGAGTAAGGACCCAGAAGCCCGGAGACTGGAACTGACCCCGAGCCTGGTTCCTGGAGCTTGCAGCTCGGAGCATTGAGCCGTGAGCATGGAGCTGAGAGCTCTGAGACTGGAACCAGGAGCCTGGAGCCTAGAGCCTGGAGCCAGGAAAAAACTCCGAGTCCGAAGCCTTGATTCTAGAGACCGGAGCGTGGAAATGACCCCGTTCCCAGAGACTGGAGCCCAGGGCGTGGAACCCCGAGCATGGAACTTACCCCAAGCCTGGAGCCTTGAGCCTTGAGCCTTGAGCCAGGAGCCTGGAGCTCGGAGCATTGAGCGGTGAGCATGGAGCTGTGAGCCGGGAGCCACGAGCCCGGAGCCTGGAACTGACTCAGAGTTCGGAGCCTGGACTCTTGAGCCTGAAGCGTGGAAATGACCTGGTCCCAGAGCCTGGAGCCCAGGGCATGGAACCCCGAGCATGGAACTTAGCCCGAGCCCAAGCCTGGAGCCTTAAGCCTGGAGACGGGAACTTGGACCTGACCCAATTCCTGGAGCCTGGAGTCATGAGCCCACAGGCCAGCGCATTAAACACACCCTTAACTCAAAACCTGGGACCTGGTGCCCGGACCCTTGAACTGATCCCGAGCCCAGAGCCTAGAGCTTTTAGCCCAGAGCCTGGAGCCTTGAGCATGGAGCTCTGAGCCTTGAGCCCAGAGCCTGGAGCCTGGAGCCTGGAGCCTAGAGCATGGAGCTTGGAGCCATGAGCATGGAGCCTAGAGCCTGGAAGAAGACCCCAAGCTAAAGACCAGGAGCCCAGAGCCTGGAAAAAACCTCTTTCCGGGAGCTTGGAGCCCTGGGCGATAAACCCAAAGCATGGAACTTACCCCAAGCCAGAAGTCTGGAGCCTGAAGTCGGGAGACCGTAACTTGCAACCTTTCCCCTTGCCTGGGAGCCTGGAGCATTAAGCCCGCAACACGGAACCCTGAGACCATAGCCCGCAGCCTGTAGCCTGGAGAGCGAAGCCTGGAGAGCGGAGCCTTGAGCCTTGAGCCTTGAGCCTTGAGCCTGGAACTGACCCCGAGTCCGGAGCCAAGAGCTTGAACCATGCAGACTTGAGCATGGAGCCTGGAACCAAGAGCATGGAACTGACCCTGAGCCTTGAGCTTGGAGGCTTGAGCCCGGAGAAAGGAACTTACCCCGAGCCTGGAGCCTTGAGCCTGGAGCCTGGAGCTCGGAGCATTGAGCCGTGAGCATGGAGCTGTGAGGCTTGAGCCATGAGCCCGGAGCCTGGATCTGACTCCGAGTTTGGAGCCTGGATTCTAGAGCCCGAAGCATAGAAATGACCTGGTCCCAGACCCTGGTGCCCAGGGCATGGAACCCCGAGCATGGAACTTAGCCCGAGCCCAAGCCTGGAGCCTTAAGCCTGGAGACCGGAACTTGGACCTGACCCCATTCCTGGAGCCTGGAGTCTGGAGCCCAAAGGCCAGCGCATTGAAAACACACTGAACTCAAAACCTGGGTCCTGGTGCCCGGAGCCTTGAACTGATCCTGAGCCCAGAGCCTGGAGGTTTTATCCCAGAGCCTTGAGCCTTGAGCATGGAGCTTGGAGCCTTGAGCCATGAGCATGGAGCCTACAGCCTGGAAGAAGACCCCAAGCTAAAGACCAGGAGCCCAGAAACTGGAAAAAACCTCTTTCCGGGAGCCTAGAGTCCTGGGTGTGAAACCTCAAGCATGGAACTTTTCCCGAGCCAGAAGCCTGGAGCCTGAAGCCGGGAGACCGGAACTTGGAACCTATCCCCTTGCCTGGAGCCTAGAGCCAAGAGCCTGGAGCATTAAGCCCGTAACACGGAGCCCTGAGCCCATAGCCCGCAGCCCGGAGCCTGGAGAGCAAAGCCTGGAGAGCGAAGTCTGGAGAGCGGAGCCTTGAGCCTTGAGCCTTGAGCCTTGAGCCTTGAGCCTGGAACTGACCCCGAGCCCGGAGTCAAGAGCTTAAACCATGCAGACTTGAGCATGGAGCCTGGAGCCAAGAGCGTGGAACTGACCCCAAGCCTTGAGCTTGGAGGCTTGAGCCCGGAGCAAGGAACTTACCCCGAGCCTTGAGCTTTGAGCCTTCAGCCTGGTGCCAGTAGCTTGGAGCCTGGTACGCGTAGCAATGAGCGTGGAAAATATAGCCATTAGCCTGGAACTAACCCCGAGCCTGAAATGTGGAGCCTAAAAACTGGAGACCGGAACTGTGAACTTACCCCATGCCCAGAGCCTGGAGCCCGGAGCCTGGAGCCTGGAGCCTGGAGCCTTGAGCGGGAGCCCAGAGCCTGGAACTGACACTGAGTCCGGAGCCTGAAGCTTGGAGCCTGGAGACTTGAACTGACCCTGAAGCCTTGAGCCTGGAGTCTTGAGCCTGGAGAATGGAATTGACCCCGAGGCTGGAGCCTGGAGACCGGAGACTTGAGCCTGGAGCATGGTGTCAGTAGCCTGGAACGCCTAGTCACGAACCTGGAGCATAGAACCTATAGCCTGAAGCTGTGCCCAAAATATGGAGTCTAAAACCTTGAGCCCGGAGCCACGAACATACTCCGAGCCCAAAGCCTGGAGGAAGGAACGTGGAGCCTGGGGCCTGGAGACTTGAGCCTGAAAACTGGAGACCGGAGAAAAAACCTGACCCTGATCCCAGAGCCTTGAGCCCAGACCATCGAACTGACCCCGATCCCCAATCCTGGAGCGCGGTGTCTGGAACCTGGAACCTGGAGCCTGGTGCACGGAACCTGGATCCTGGAGCCTGGAGCCTGGAGCCTGGAGCCTGGAGCCTGGAGCCAGGAGCCTCGAGCCTGGAGCCTGGAACTGACCCAGAGCCTGAAGCCTGGAGCCTGGAGCCTGGTACCCTGAGAATGGAACTGCCCCAAAGCCCAAAGCCTGGAGCCAAGAGCCTTTACCGCAGAGCCATGAGCCTTGAGCAGGGAGCCCGGAATCTGAAGCCTGGAAACAGGAGGCTTGAACCCTTAGCCCAGAGCCTGGAACTAAACCCCAGCCCGGATATCTCTAAACTGAAGAATGGAGCGCAGAGCCTGGATCCCGGAGCCTGGAGCCTTGAGCCTGTAGCCTTCAACATGGAGCCCGGAGGAAAAAAACTGACCCTGATCCCAGAGCCTTGAGCCCAGAGCCTCGAACTGACCCCGATCCCGGATCCTGGAGCTCGATGTCTGGAACCTGGAGCCTGGTGCACGGAAACTGGAGCCTGGAGCCCGGAGTCTTGAGCCCGGAGCCTGGAACTGACCCAGAGCCTGAAGCCTGGTACCCGGAGAATGGAACTGCCAAAAAGCCCAAAACCTGGAGCCCGGAGCCTTGACCGCGGAGCCATGAGCCTTAAGCAGGGTGCCCTGAATCTGAAGCTTGGAGAAAGGGTGCTTGAGCCCTGAGCCCGGAGCCTGGAACTTAACCTTAGCCTTGATTCTTGAAACCGGGGAATGGAGCGCAGAGCCTGGATCCCGGAGCCTGGAGCCTGGATCCCGGAGCCTGGAGCCTGGAGCCTGGAGCATGGAATCTAGAGCCAGGACCTTAAAGACTGGAGCCCAGAACCAAGATGCTCGAAGTGACCCAGAGCCCGGAGGAAAGAACCCGGAGCCTTGAACTGACCATGAACATTGATCCTTGATCCCTGAGCCTGGAGCCCAAACCATGGAACTTACCCCAAGCCTGGAGCCCGTAGCATGGAGCAGTGAGCTTGGAGCCTGGTGCATAGAACCTGGAACTGACCTAAAGTCCGGACCTTGGAGCCCGGAGCCAAGAAATGACCCCGAGCCCGAAGCCCTGAACATGGAGCGTGGAGCCTGGAACTGACCCCGAGCAATGAACCTTGAGCTTGGAACCTGGGGTCCGGAGCATGGATCTGTGAGCATGGAGCCGTGACCCTGGAGCTGTGAGCTCAAAGCCTTGTACTGACCCTGAGTAAAGATCCTGGAGTCTTGAGCCAGGAGCCTGGAAATGACCCTGTGCCTGGAACCTGGAGTCCGGAGAATGGAACTGACCCGAGCCTAGAGCTTGGAGCTTGGAGCCGTGAGCCGTGAGCCTTGAGCCGTGAGCTGTGAGCCTGGAGCCAAGAGCCTGGAGCCTGCAAACTGGAGCCCGGAGAAAAAACTGACCCTGATCCCAGAGCCTTGAGCCCAGAGCCCTGGAACTCTGGAACTGACCCCGAGCCTTGAGCCTGGAGCTTGGAGCTCGGAGCATTGAGCCGTGAGCATGGAGCTGTGAGCCTGGAGACTGGAGCCCGGAGCCTGGAGCCCGGAGCCTGGAACTGACTCCGAGTCTGAAGCCTTGATTCTGGAGCCTGGAGCGTGGAAATGACCGCGTTCCAAGGGACTGGAGCCCAGGGTGTGGAACCCCGAGCATGGAACTTAGCCCTAGCCCGAAGCCTGGAGCCTTAAGCCTGGACACCGGAACGTGGACCTGACCTAATGTCCGGAGCCTGGAGTAAGGAGCCCACAGGCCAGGGCATGGAATAAACCCTGAACGCGAAACCTGGGTCCTTGTGCCCGGAGCCTTGAACTGATCCAGAGCCCAGAGCCTTGAGCTTTGAGCCTTGAGCTTTGAACCTGGAGCCTTGAGCCTGGAGCTTGGAGCCAAGAGCCTGGAAGAAGACCCCAAGCCCAAAGCCAGGAGCCTGGAGCCCTAGGCATGAAACCCCAAGCATGGAACTTACCCCGAGATGAAAGCTTTGAGCCTTGAGTCTGGAGCCTGGAACCTGGAGCCTGGAGCCTTGAGGGGGGAGAACGGAGCATGGAACTGACACCGACCCTGAAGCCTACAGCTCAGAGCTTGAAGTATGAA